>NW_026867574.1:0-91354 GCF_020745735.1 Hemiscyllium ocellatum
CACTTCATGGTAAGATCCTGGGGTGTGTTGCTGAGCAAAGGGACCTTGGAGTGCAGATTCATAATTACTTGAGAGTAAAGTTGCAGGTAAATAGGATAGTGAAGAAGGCGTTGGTATGCTTTCTTTATTGGCAAAGCATTGAATATAGAAGTTGGGGATGTCATGCTGCAGCTATACAGGACACTGGTCAGGCCACTTTTAGAATATTGCATGCAATTCTGGTCTCCTTCCTAACGGAAGGATGTTGTGAAATTTGAAAGAGTTCAGAAAAGCTTTTCAAGGAAGTTGCCAGTTTTGGAGGATTTGTGGTGTAGGACGATGCTGAATCGGCTGGGGTTGCTTTCCCTGGTGCATCGGAAGCTGAGGGGTGACCTTATGGGGGTTTGCAAAATCATGAACAGCATCGATAGGATTATATAGACAAGGTATTTTCTTTCAGATTGGGGGGGGGATGTGTGGTGTTGTATGTTCCGAACTAGATGGGGTAGGCTTTGGTGTGAAATGGGAATGTTATTAATGGAACATAAGGGATAATGTTTTCGCTTAGAGGGTGGTACTTATATGCAATAAGCAGCCAGGCGAATTTGTGGAAGCTGGTACAGTTGCAACACTTAAAGGCATCTGGTGGGTATATGAGAAGGAAGTGGAGGAAGTAAGAAGAAGAAGGCAAATGGGACTAGATTAGGTTCGTATATCTGGTTGTTGAGAGAAAGTTGGACTGAAGGGTCTGTTTCTTTGCTGCACATTTTTATGACTCGATGACTACAACAGCCTTCCAATTGGAAGGAGACAGGAAATTGCACGTAGTATTCCAAAAGTGCTATCCAATGTTCTGAACAACCTCACCATCGTTCCGCCTCTCGGACTGGGAGTCACACCCTGTTAGATACACTATCCTTTTTAAGCTCTGGGACTGGGGTCATGGTGTATGAATGAATAGTGAATGAGGTAACAGAGATAGATGGCGATAGACTGATCAATTAACTCAGTGAGGGCACGTTGAAATGTCATTGATGTATTTCACAATGAATGACCTATCATGGAGAAAATGTGGGAAACTAAGAGTGAAAATTTGCCATCGAGGAGAGCTCATGGCATGAAACGTATGACTCTGTTGTTTATCGAGAGATCGATACTGTGAAATAGATATGGGAGACGGATGGACAGAAGGTGTGAGAGACAGAAAAGGATCGAGAGGCACTGAGTTCGAGGCAGTGAGAGGGCAGTGACAAATGATGAGGCAGAAAGAAAGCTGGTAGAGAAAGAAAGAAGGTCAATGAGGCAAAGGAAGAATAACTGTGAAAGAGGTCAAGACAGATGGAGAGGAGGAGAAATAAAAAAAATTGAACACAAGAGAAAGAGACACTTGTTGATTGAGACAGTTCGGGGGTGGGCAGAGAAATATCACCGACTTGTGTGCTTTGCAGCTGCCTGTTCGATGTGTTCTCAGCGACTCATGCTTTGCCTATTTATTCAATCCATGCCTCTCATAAGTGTATAAGCCTCTAAAAGGTCACCCCTCAGCCACCGACGCTCCAGGTAAAACAGTCGCAGCCTGTCCAGCCTCTCCCTGTAGCTCAGATCCTCCAGCCCTGGCAACATACTTGTAAATCTTTTCTGAACCGTTTCAAGTTTCACAGCATCTTTCTGATAGGAAGGAGACTGGAATTGCACGCAATAATCCACATGGGGCCTAACCAATGTTCTGTACAGCCCGCAACATGACCTACTAATTCCTGTCCTCAATACTCTGACCAATCAAGTAAGGCATACCAAACGTCTTCTTTACGATCCTATCTACTTGCGACTCCACTATCAAGGAGCTATTAACCTGCATTCCAAGGTCTCTTTGTTCAGCAACACTCCCCAGGACCTTACCATTAAGTGTATAAGTCCTGTTAAGATTTGCTTTCCCAAAATGCAGCACCTCGCAATTATCTGAATAAAACTCCATGTGCCATATCTCAGCCCATTGGCCATCTGCTCCAGATCCTGTTGTAATCTGAGGGAACCGTGTTCGCTGCCCAATACACCTCCAATTTTGGTGTCATCTGCAAACTTACTAACTGTACCTCTTATGCTCGCATCCAATTCATTTGTGTAAATGACAAAAAGTAGCGGGCCCAGCACCGATCCTTGTGGTACTCCACTGGTCACAGGTCTCCAGTCTGAAAAACAACCCACCAACACCCTCTGTCTTCTACCTTTGAGCCAGTTCTGTAATCAAATGGTTAGTTCTCTCTGTGTTCTGTGAGATCTAACCTTGCGAAGCAGTCTCCTATGGGGAACCTTGTCGAACGCCTCACTGAAATCTAAATAGATCACATCTACTGCTCTGCACTCAATGTTCTTTGTTACTTCTTCAAAAAAACAGAATCAAGTTTGTGAGACATGATTTCCCACACTCAGCGGATCTGTGAGAGAGTTCAAGACAGCAAGGAGTGAGGGATGGAAATAGTATAAGAGAGCAATTCAAGACATTTGGCGATTGTGAGACAGACATGGGTAAAAGAAAGACCCAGATGGAGACAGACAAACACAGATGGCAGGTACTTGTGTGTTGCTGGTTCATCTCCGGAGTGTGATTCCCTAATACCCGGCATGGGTGCTGCACTAACAGCACTCAAGAAGCTTGTCAACGAGCAGGCCTGCTTAATTAGCACCACATCCTCTCCCTCCACCACTCACATTCGGAAGCAGCCATGGGGACTAACTAAAAGGTGTAGTGCAGAAAGCTCCTCGGAGAGCAACTTCCAAGTTCGTGACCTCTTCCATCTGGGAGGATAAGAGGAGCATATACATGGGAACTTCACCACTTTTAAGCTCACTTCCGAGTTACTTTCCACCCTGAAAATATATCAACCATTCCTTCGGTGTCACTCGGTTAAACTTCTGGAATTCTCTCCCGAAGGATATTGTGAGTGAACCTGTACCACGTGGACTACAGTGGTTCAAGAAGGCAGCTCAGCCTGCATTCTCAAGGGGAACGAGAAAATGGGATATTTTCTTCCCGAATTTGTCACTCTCATCTATATCGAGAAAATGAAAAACACTGAGGCAAACAGGTATCAGATTTATAAAAGTAACGAGGAGAAAATATTCCCTCAACTAGTTTTGAAATGATAGCATTCGTTTTCCACAGGGTGGCGGATGACAGGATATGGAATGAATTGAAAGGAAGATAGGGACAGATTGTAATTACTGGCTGGCTGAAGGATTATGATGAGCGGACAGAAAATTAGAATTCAAGTCGAGATGAGATCAGCCATTGTCATATTAAATGGTGGAATAGTCTTGATGTGTAGACACCTGTTCCTCACTCTCAAGTTCCTTCAGCAATACGAAAATGAGATTCCTTCAGCAATAGCATTACAGCGCGCCATTTGGAGAGAAAGACAGATGGAGGTTGCTTCCTTTATTGCACAAAAGTTTAATTCTGTATTGCCCAACTCCTGAGAGCTGCTTGGGTGAGCTCTGAGGTGTGAAGCACTGAGCTGATTGACGACAGAAAGAGCGACATATAGGTGTTCAAAATTATCTTGTGTGTGCACATGAGCCATTACAATATGAAGGGCTTATGCCCGAAATGCCGATTCTCCTGCTCTTCGGATGCTGCTTAATCTGCTGTCTTTTTTCAGCACCACACTCTCGACTCTCGTTCCAGCATCTGCAGTTTCACTTTCGCCCAGTGCAATTGATATAAAATACGGAAATGATCCGCTTCAATAAATTAAAATATGTCCCTCCATACTGCCTCCAAGATTTCCTTCAGATTAATGTTTCACCCAAAAGGAACATCTGTTTCCATGTCTTGACACTCTTCAGCTTTCCATGAGACTGCTCCTGGATTTATTGATCTGGATGATTGAACACAGAGTGTGGCAAGTTGCAAAGTCCCAGTTGTACAAAGGAAGAATATGGATGTACTTGGGTGGATAAGCTCGATGGGTTGATTTATTTACAAATAAATGTAAGCATTTATCTATAACTCAGAATCGCGCACGCACATGTTCAAGGGCAATGTGAGCCTTCCATTGAACAGCCTCACCGCTGGCCAATTGGAAATCCTGCAGGAGCGGAAGCAAGCTGGTCCTCCAGCCCATCAGCTCTCCTCATTGTCCGAATGTGCAAGTTAGACCACGCGCTGGACTGCTCATTCGTGCTCAGAGAAGTTGCTGCTGCTGCTCCTAATCGCTCTCTGAATGAAGATTGAGCTTCACCCAGACTGAAACACCCTGCTGTGTGATATAATCTGTGAACCTTATTCCGTTTTTCAGGTTTTTTTTCTCATTCGGCGTTGCATTAAAGACTTGCAAGAATTAAACAGTGGGGAATGGGGGCAGTTTCAGGAAAGTATGCTCAGGCCACCCACACTCTGAAACATTATGGCGCGTTTAATTTTCTAAGGAAGGGTCACTCGACCCGAAACATCAACTGTGATTTCTCTCCACTGATGCCGCCAACCCCTCAGAGCTTATCCAGCAATGTCTGCGTGTGATTGTGTCATCATCGACTCAGTCATTTTGACACACTTATTTATATGGCGACCAGAATGATGTATTTTCTTAATGTTCGTAAATAAAATGGGTGATTTCCAGGCAAAAACTGACATGTGATGAGGCATTAAATTGATGTTAGATTGGAATATACCTTGTCCTGTTACACTGTACATATTTGATATTGTCATGATAATATAACATCCATGTATTGTTTCCAATCTTGGCTGAGAAGAACAGATAAGTCTGTCATTTTTAAAGTGTAACTTTGTTGTCAGTGTACAGTAATGAGTAGAATGGGTTCTTTCTAGATTGCATGTTTTATTGAAATCTGTGCGTTAGACTCATAGAGATGTATAGCATGGAAACAAACCCTTCGGTCCAACTAGACTATGCCAACTTGATATCCCAACCCAATCTAGTCCCACCAGCCAGCACCTGGCCCATATAGCTCCAAACCCTTTCTATTCATATACCCACTCTGGTGCCTTTAAATGTTGCAATTGTGCTAGCTTCCACCACTTCCTCTGGCAGCCCATTCCACACACGTACCACACTCTGTGTGAAAAAGGTTGCCCTTCATGTCGCTTTCATATCTTTCCACTCTCACCCTAAACATATGCCCTCTAATTCTGGACTCCCGCACCCTACTTAAACGTCCATGTCTATTTACCGTATCCATGCTCCTCATGATTTTATAAACAGCTACAAGGTCTCCCTGCAGCCTCCAACGCTCCAGGGAAACAACCCTAGCCTATTCAAGCTCTCCCTGCAGCTAAAAGCATTCAACTCTGCCAACATCTTTGTAAATCTTTTTTCTGAACTCTTTCGAGTTTCACAACAACCTTCCCATAGAAAGGAGATCAGAATTGCATGCAATATTCCAAATGTGGCATGGCCAATGTCCACTTCAGCGGCAAAACGACCTCCCAACTCCCAAACTCAATTCTTTAACCAATGGGCGGCACGTAGCACAGTGGTTAGCACTGCTGTCTCACAGCGCTGGAGACCCGGATTCAATTCACACCTCAGGTAGCTGTCGGTGTGAAGTTTGCATATTCTTCCCGTGTCTCCGTGGCATTCCTCTGAGTGCTCCGGTTTCCTGGTACAGTCCAAAAAATGTGCAGATTAGGTTAATTGGCCATGATAAATTGCCAGTAGTGGTAGGTGAAGGGGTAAATATAGGGGAATGTGTCGGGGTGGGTTGCTCTTCGTAGGTTCGGTATGGACTTGTTTTACCAAAGGGCCTATTTCCACAGTGTAAATAATCTCATCTAATCTAACCATAAAGTAAAGCATATCAAATGCACTCCTTCACTCTCCTATCCACCTGTGACTCAACGTTCAAGGAGCTATGAACCCACACCCCAAGGTCTTTTTGTTCATCAATACTCCCTATGGCATTACCATGAAGTGAATAACTCCTGCTGAGGTTTGCTTTCCCAAAATGCAGCACCTCGCATTTATCTAAATTAAACTCCATCTGCCACTCCTCACTGCATTGGCTGATGTCATCAAGAACCAGTTGTAATCCGAGATAACCTTCTTTGCTGTCCAGGACACCGCCGACTTTCGTGTCATCTCCAAATTTACTAACTATACCTCTAAAGCTCACATCCAAATAATTTATATAAATGATGAAATTGATTGATTTTCTTTTGGTTTAATTCAATCTATTGATTGAGAGTGTACAGTTTAAATTTCTCTTAGTTCAGGCTTTTTCAGTTTCTGGAGGCAGTCGGAGAGGTCACGAGTTTACATATTTGGGTGGCTCCTTTACCAAAGCACAACTCGGGTATTACCTTGCACCCAGCCTCCTCCACAAAACACAAAAAGAAAATTCTGTGCATTGGTTGGTAAAGTGGCAAATGTATTCTTTCGAGTTTCTTTATTTTCAGCCGTGTACTTTGGAATTTAGAAGTGTTGCAATGGAGGTTCGGGCAGTTGAATATTCGTCCTGCAGTACGTGGGGTGGTATGGGTCGCCTCTCGTGTCATTGCTGACTTCATTTGTGGGAAGCGCACCAACTCTAGCTCCTCGAGAATCGTGTTAAGGAAGTGGAGTCAGAGCTGGATGAACTTTGATCATTCGGGAGGCGTAGGGGTTTATTGAGAACCGCTATTGAGAGGTAGTTACTCGTCAGCTACTTGGAGAAAGTAGTTTGGTTACCTTCAGGGGTAAGAAAGGGAACCTGAAAATTTGTTCAGGATGCTCCTTTGGCGGTTCTCCTCAATAACAAGTATGCCATTTTAGATATTGATGGGAAGGATTGCTTACCGGGGTATGAAATGCGGCACCGGTCTTTGGCGCACAATCTGTCCCTGTTATTGAAAGATGAAGGGGGAAGGCGAGAATCTTAGTCGCTGGGGACTCTATAGCTTGGAACAGTTCAGTGGTTTTGTGGGAACGAGAGAGAATCACAATTGGTGTCTTGCCTCCCAGGTGCCAGGGTACGTGATGTCTCTGATCATGTTTTAAGGATCCTTGAGGAGAGGATGAGCAGCCCCAAGTCGTGGTCCACATCGGCACCAACAACGTAAGTATAAATAAAGGTGCGAATGTAAGGCAGAAATTCAGGGAGGTAGGGTGGAAGCTTGGAGCTGAAACAAACAGTGGTTATCTCTGGATTGTTGCCTGTGCCACGTGCTAGAGAAGCAAGGATTATGGAGAGGGTGGAGATGAACATATGACTACAGGGATGATGCAGGAGGAAGGGTATTGGATTTTTGGATAATTGGAGCTCTTTCTGGGCAAGGTGGGACCTCTCCAAACAGGATGGTCTTCACCTGAACTAGACCGGTACTAATATCCCGTGGGGTGAGTTGGGGGGTGGGTGGTGGTGGAATTTGCTAATACTGTTTGTGGAGAAGTGCTAATTTAATGCAGCACGGAAAATCGAATCTGTATTGTTGTTCCAGTTTACAGGAGGTTGAGGTTAGTGAGGTCAGGGGTAGGTTTACCAGGTCGCTTGTGGGCACTGGCAATCACGATGCTGGTTTGAAATGTGTGGACTTCAATGCCATGAGCATCCGGAATTAGGCAGCTGAACTTGCAGCATGGATTGCGACCTGGGATTTCGCTGCTGTGCCATTTCGCAAACATGGCTAGAAGAGCGACAGGATTGACTGTTGCAGGTTCTGGGATTTAGATGCTTGAGCAAGAACAGATATGATGGAAAAAGAGGAGGGGCGTGTGGCATTGTTAATCAAGGGTATTATTACAGCAGGACACATCCACTGAGGTAGTCTGGGCAGACATTAGAAACAGGCAAGGAGAGATCTGCCTGTTGGGAGTTTTCTATAGGCCTCCGGAGTATTCCAGGAATGTAGGATAGGAAAGCAAAGACGGTTGTCGAAAGGAGCGAGAGTAACAAGTTGGTTGTTGTGATGGACATTAAATTCATGACTATTGACTGTAGATCAAGTAGATCAGATGGATAATTTTTTGTGCCATGGGTGCGGAAAAATTTTCCGACACAGTATGTAGACAGGCCAATTAGGGATGATTTGGTACTGAGGAATGACACCTCGCAGGTGTTAGCTTTGGAGGTAGATGAGCACTTTGGCTATAGTGACCATAATTCTGTTATGTTTGCAATACAACTGGGAAGAGATAGGTTATGCCGCAGGGAAACAGATATAGGTGGGGGAAAAGCAATTGTGATGTGATAAAGAAAGATTAGGATGCATAGAATGGGAAAGAAACTGCATACAATGGACACTCTTGATAAGGGTGAGGGTTCAGTTCGGTGGCTGAGGAGTTATAAGTCATCCAAAAACAATCTAAAGTTCGGATTAAAAAGATCCGGGAGAGGACATGAGAAGTTGTTCATAGATTGTATCAAGGAAAACCCTAAGGCCTTCTATCGGTATATCAGGAATAAAAGAATGACCAGAGAAAGATTCAGGCCAATCAAAGATAGCATTGAAAAATTGTGCGTAAAATCTGAGGACACTGGAGAAGCACCTAGTTGGTAAAAGGCAATGTAAGTGAGAATACGGAGATACGGGCTCCAAGTCACACCACCGTCTGCCCGCCTCCTCATATCCCAGAAAAGTTTGAGCAGAATATCTTGCAAATTATTTCTGCACCGTCTCTAGTTTCATAATAGCCTTAGACCAGTCCGTGTGACTTTTGGAATAAAGGAATCACATTTAAAAAAAATAATAAGTTAAAATGAATGCCTTTGGCATAATGGCGTAACAGATTTCTCCAGAAGCATCATTTAACGAGCATGGTTTTATTCATTCTTCTGGATAAATCAATGACAATTCATGAATTGATTTTCAGATTTGTGATTTTCAAAGCTGCCAAGAAACGATGATGATCTATTTATTGGTTTTACATGTCCTGTACAAGCGTATTTTAGCATCAGCAAAATAATGTGAATTCAAAACCATTGAACAGTCCTTGACATTTTTCTGTTGTTTAGGAATTATGCGTGGTGATCAAACTGAGACGAATAAGGTATAATGAGGTTTTTACACAGAACAATGCGAAGTTCTGAATGTGCTGCATTCTAAGTTTAATTTCACAGTCATCGTTAAATTGCATAAATAAGTCAGTCAGGAAAGAAAATTGATTAGTTTACTCGTGAATGATCAGAACTGGTTGATAAGGTGGAGAATACATGATGGGCAAATTTGAGCAGGAACTGAGGGAGGCAGTGATGGATTGCCATGAGGATGGAGGCATGTGATGTGCAATTGATTGAATCTTATACGACTTCGACGTTCAATTTATTTTCTATTAAATTCCATAAATATGAAGGAAGAAATTGCAAACATCTCTGCTCATTTTTGCATATTCTAATGACCCTCGATTTTTTTCATGATTCCTCTGTGTCTGAACGTTTTGAAGGCGAACGTCTCTGGGCAAACTAATGAATCCAGCGTCTGCAATGATTTGCTGCTGTGTCATTTCAAGCAGTGATTGCGACGCCTCTCCAGCAGATGGAACCGTGCTGGCCTTTGCTCCCACAATCACATCTGGCTGAAAAGAAAAAATGTCTCTGTCTCTGCCTCTGACGCAGATCACAGTGAACTCTGGGAAATTTCCAGCCTTTCACCGAGCTTCTGAGTTTATTTTAAGTGTTTGTCTTCGACCTGCTGAGACGTTTTGTTCGTTTCTTGAATCGAAATTACGGGGTCTTCAATTCAGTAATTCAGAGATACATTTTGCAATAAAAATGATACGCATGTCCCTCTATCACGGCAGCTGCTATAGGTGAGATGCATTTGGATTGACAAGTTGGGAACTAGTGGAAGAAGAGACGGCACTGTCAGGACTCAGAACCCTGAGGGGAATCAGAGCAATGTCCTGCTACCAAGACAACAAATAGTGCCTGTCGACAAACTCAGAGCAGTCAAATAGATACTCTTTGCTCCATAATTCGACCTTTCTGGATCAGAATCGGAATGCTTTACTGTCACTATATTGTTTCCTTTTTCACCTAGTTCTGGCCCTTTAAACCTTGATTTCCTAGTTGACCTCGAATTGATGAGCTCATCTACACGACTCAGACCTGTCTTTTCAATGAACAATCCAAACACTAGACACCAGATCACGCATCTCTGTAAAGGCATATCTTTACACCATAAGACTTCGAATGAGAAGAAGGCCATTTGGCCCAAAGACTCTGCTCAGTTAATAAATGAAATCCAAACTTATCTAATAATCTTTAGTATCACTGTCTTACGTTATTCCCATATTTCTTAAAACCTGTACTGAGCAAAAATGCATATCTCAGTCTTGCACACACATAATCGTCAAACATTGATAGGCATTTCGGTGAAGTATTCCAGGTCCACACCCTCTAATAGGCGAAAATCCTGAAAATGTCTGTGTTAAATGTTTGTGCTTGATTGCACTTCTTCTGTTGCAGATAACTCACATTTCCTTTTGGACGACCAGTTTAGATTCGCTGGATGCTACTACATGAGATGAAAATACCGACTGTATGTTTACGATATATGGGATTCCAGGACTGTGGCCTGGACGTTAGTGGTGATTCTGTTATGGGCGATGCATCTTGCTACAGAATCATTACAACCAAGATGCATCACCGTTGTCGGTTCAGTCATCCCTTACTGCAAGTAAAAAGTGAGGTCTGCAGATGCTGGAGATCAGAGCTGAAAATGTGTTACTGGTTAAAGCACAGCAGGTTAGGCAGCATCCAAGGAACAGGACATTCGACTTTTCGGGCCAGAGCCCTTCATCAGGAATTCTAGCTTTTGGGCATTTCCTGCCTCGGCCTGCTCAGTCAAAGTTTGTCCAGTAGAGAAATTCATGCTGATGGACATTGAAGAGTATGATGTGTGCCTCAGTGGAGTCTCCAATTTGTTTTCATGATCAATGAGACCTAATGTATCAAAGGGTGCACTGGGGAGAGCAGGAGATGTCAATCAGCACTATGTTTTCTTTAATCTATCTGACCTGCTCTTATTGAGATTTATGTGTTTGTTAAGCCAGTTTTGACGATATCCAGAGTTACTCCTTTCCCATCTCTCTCCCACTGCCACGAATAATCGTGATCCTGTCCTGCCAATGGGATAGGACATAATTCACGAAAGTGATGGTGGTTCCTGAGATATTTCCAATGAGGCCTTTTCTTGATCAGTCAAATTGGCAAAACACAGTTGCAATGGGGAAGGGAATAATGGCTGAAAAGCTTAAAGAATGTCATATTTAAGGGCGTGCATTGTATCTTCAAAAACTACACCCCTCCCCGTGCATTGCACACATATGCAAGGAACTCCTCCAGCGTGGGGAAGCACACACGCAGGACCTCTATTGCCCCAAAACCAGGAGTGAAGGCCATGACACCAGACGAAGGAAGCCTCCTTTGAAGTTGCCGATCTAGCTTTAAGCAGTCTCGGATGTCTGGAGGAAAGCATAACATTGTCCTTTCCACTCCTTCACGGTGAGGGGTAACCTGATGAGAATCTCACTATTCCCATTGAGATGAACGAGCAAGAGGTAACGAGATGACCTCAAAATCGAAATTGGCCTCACTGAACATCCGACTCGAATCTGCCACTAAGGCCGCCTCAACCCAGTTTCCACATAATCAGTTTGAGTGAAGTTCAGAAACAGCAAAGAGAAACAAAAGTTGGGGAAAGTTGCATATCGACTTCAAAACTGCAGTACATGCTTTGTGCATGTGTAAACAGAAAGTATGACGTGCAGGGATTGAAATTGTTCATGGAACTTAACAATTCTGACTGGATCTGCGGGAAGAAAGCAGTTAATATCTCAATTCTGGCGAGTTTTCATCAAAAGAGTTTGGTTTCAGATCTTCAGCACACGCAGTTTTTAGTTTTAGTTTGACCGTGCAAGTGGGAATGGATGTCTGAGGAAAAATGCTAATTAACAATTGCATAAGATGGCATTCCTCCCCCACTCCGTTACACTGCAGCTGGCAAATATCTTTAGAACGGCACGTCGAATAATGGAGATGTGGCAATCGCTGATATCAATGTTGCATGCAATCATTTTAAGGAGGAATGTGTGAACATCCTGTACTATATTAGGAGGTAGGGAGTGTGCAGAATGCATTGGACTCTCTCCCCAATGACCTCCCCAGGCTGAATTTAAAAGAAACTCCGAACAAATATCGATGTCTAAACACATGACACAGGGGTCCTCTTTAAAACGTCTCCAAAACGGTAGAAAATAACAGCAACACGAGGAACTGGGGATGCTGCCTTAAATGCCAGTGAACATGTGGAAGTGAGGACACTGCATGAACAAGGAGGCATTATGTGGAAGTGACAACTCCAGTCAAAATAACAGGGGAATGTGGAAGCGGGAATATTGTCTGAAAAGAGATGGACAGATGGAAGTGGAAATTTTGCTGATCGTACCAGTGAACACGTGAGAATCGTGTCCAATAAAAACAGGAAACATATGGAAGCTGTAATATCTCACAATAACAAAGAAACGTGTAATTAGGAATGTGGCCCAAAATAATTGGAATATGTCTAAGTGGTGACACTGTTTAAATCAACAGCACAATGTGGCTATTGGAATGTCATCTGAAATGAAATGATCGTGAGGAAGTGGGAATTCTTTTGAAAATAACAGGAGGATTTTGAGGTGGGAATGCTGTCTGAAGTTGATTTAATTATTCGTTGATATATTTGTTGTCACTCGTATCTCGTTCCTAAACGTCGTGAAAAGTATTTTATACTGTGGCCACTCTCTAGTGTTATCTTAAAGCAAAGAAACATATGTCAAAACATAGAATACAATGTTAGAAAATGGATAGATAACATCAGAGAATTCATAGAATCTCTACCGTGCAGAAACAGGCCAGTCGGCCCAAAAACTCCACATAGACCTTCTGAAGAGTATACCATCCAGAATCATTCTGCTATTACAGTGCATTTCCCCTGACTAATTCACTTCTTTCCACATCCCTGAATAATATGGGCAATTTATTATGGTCAATTCACCTAACCTGCATATCTTTAGATTACAGAAACTCTCCAACTTTATGGATCTTTCATGGGCAATGCACCTGGAGACCAGGCACGAGGGTTGCGCGGGCACTGCAACTGGAACAAATATCACTCCCCTTCAGTGCCATCTTGCCGTTGCCACTATGAGTCCTCCCTGGACCTCACCAACACAGACACCACTGGTGCTGACAGGTGCAGAATCTGGCAAACCGCCGTCACTATGAGCATTTAGAAACCAATGGCTGGATCAGACAGATTGAACATGGAGTTATGAAGGGGAAATCACGCTTCACATATCTGTTGATTTTGGGGAGAAATCAGGATGATGCTGTTGAGTTGGGCAAACAGCCGTGGTCATGATGAATTATGCAGCAGGCTCAAAAGACCGAATACCTTCCTCCTGATTCTGCAAGTCGGTTTAGGGCATCCATCGGTCATGTAGCCATTGATGAGGCCGCCAGGTGCTGTCCGAGGTCCAAACACGGCTCGACTACAGCCTGAAGGAATCTACACTCAGACTGTTTCGACAATGCAGAAACCACGGTCACCAGTCCCCGCTGCTGGGCCCATTTATCGCCACAGAGCTCTTCACTGAAAGTCAAATAAGAGGAAATTGATGATGATAAAAAGACTACTGGAGAAGAGAAAATTAAAGAAATGAAAATAAAAGCGGATTGAGCTCAGAAGCTCAATCCAATTCCATCTTAGCGGAAACCAGGGGCAATGACAGGAACTATGTGTAAGTAGGAATACTCTATAACATTGCACGATCATCTGAACGGATATTTGAACACACAGCAGTCTGCACCTGCTTGCCATCGACAGCAATATAATGTCTACTATGTGGGAAAACTTATACGTGGACTCTCAAACTTGTGCAGACTCTGTATTATCTACGTGATACAATATCTACAGTACCGCAATGTACACAGCGTGAGAAGTAGTGCCAACTGCTTTTCATCAAATTCTTATGGTCAAGCGAAATAAATCCTTGACTAATTTATAAATCATCCAGTACCAATTCATTGATCTAACTCTGACAGTAAATAAACTAACTGAACTGTTAACAAACTGAATAAACCCCTTCAAATTACAAAATAATACCTAATAAAAGATTCCGAAAGAAACTTGACAAGATTTGTTTGGCGTTCTGTTTCAATAGATAAAGGTCCCACCTCTTTAAGAAAAGCTAGAATTTAGTCTATCAAATTATAACCAAGTTATATGTCTTCCACTGTGGTGTTTTGCCTGCTCTGTTAATTCTACATTAGCATTATTCTCTCGTTGTGTCGCTGTTCTCGTTGGTATTTCAATGGTGTTTCACCTCAGTCATCGAGAACCGTGAGGGAAAGACATTTTCTGTCGGGACCTGACGACCGTTAGTTCTGGAAGATGGCAGCCAGCTTTGAGGCCTTTGTCCAACTGACCTCTTCTTTTTATATAATTGGTGAGATATCAATAATTATTACTATCGGATTGGTCCTGTGTTGTCAGAACCATCAGGCTTAAATTGATCGGATTCAGGAAACTAAGTGCCTGGTTCAAATTGATTGCCTACATTCAACAGCCTGTCGTCTTGGTTAAAAACAAAATTACTGATTGTCCTGCTGACTGTCCGGCCTTTTGATACTCATTTCAATTCGAGTGCTTTCTGTGTACGTGCAAACGTTCAGGCTCCTGCTCACCGACATCCATTCTAAATCTCTACGAACAGAAAACGCACATAATCTACAAAAGCGGACATGCAATGCTTTCATATCAGCATTGTGCAAACACCAAATTCGAACTTCCTGCCTCATAATCCACAAGTTACCTTTTCAGTTTCACAACGTTTGGACCGCATTTAATTGCAGCAGATTACAGTACGAACATTGAGCACACAAGCTTACGAAGAGATGCTGGATCATTTCTAGTCTTTACTGCGTGACAATACAAACTTTGTTAAACTCTCAGACTGAATGGCGCCTTGTGGGCAGTGATGTCCGTGTTAGTGGCAAATATTTAACAAGGAGATGAACTGTTCAAAATGGTCAGAGACTGCTTCCCATCACATCACTGAGATGTAAGTATTTCTGTCAATTGTGCCATCCACCAGGCGTTTGGGCTGCTTTTCTGATCGTGTTCTGAGTTTAGTCTGCAGCTGATGCTCACACATTAATTCTCCACACTAAAAATGGTGTTATGGAGGGCTCATGCTGTGCAATGGATGTGTTCTCTCTTTGTTTCAGGAGATCGAGATTCATCTTCGAAATTTCTTCATCATACCGAGGAAGCACGAAACCGACTTTAAAATAAAGGCAGTGTTTTCATCAAAATTAAGATTGACTGCTCTTTCAGAGTTATAGATTCACAGAGTCCTGCAGCACGGCGACAGGCCCTTTCACCCAACATGATCAATGCCGACTAAAAGGTCGCGCATACTAACCCCATTTCCCTGCACTTGGCCCACATCCTTCTAAACCTTTCCGATCACATGTATTTGTCCAAATACATTTTGAATGTTGCGAGTGTACTCGACTGAACCAATTATGCTAGCTGGTAATTCCATATGCAGACCAGCCTCTTGCACTTGATTCGCCGACACCGGGAAAAACTGTCCTTGTCTCTCATGATCTAATGAAATCCGATGAGATCCTCCTCAGTCTCCTATGCTGTAAAGAAAGTGTACTACCTTACCCAACCTCTGCCTATAACTTTGAAAGTCCAGTCTTCGCAACATGCATGTAAATACATTCTGAACTCTTCCCAGTTTAATAATAAATGTTCTGAAACACGCTGAGCACAAATGAGCACAGTACTCCAAGATGCGACCTCGCCAACGTCCTGTACGACTGTAAAGCAACTTCTCAAATTCACGACTCAACGTCCTGCCTGATGAAGGCCAATGTGTGAAAAGACTTTTTCGCTGGTTTGTCTACCTGTGACTCCACTTTCAGGGAACTGTGATCCTGAACGTCAAGGGCACTCCGTTTCAGCATCCTCCTTAAGGCCTTAACTTGCACCATGAAAATCAAATCTTGATTTGACTTTACAAAATGCAAGGCCTCACTCTGATCCATACTAACCGCTCTTTGTTATTTGGCAGCATGATTAAGGTCCTTCTGCAATTTATGATCATCTTCGTAGCTATCCATGATTCCGTCTACTTCATGTACTACATGTTTCAGTTAATAATGTCAAGTTACCCAAAATGCCTAAATCAAATATCCAATGTATCTTCTAAAATCAATCTTATGTACCTGAACTGTTATCTTCAAGGACCCGTGCATATGTAAATCATATGTTCGAGATAGGTTTAGGATTCAAGTTACATTTGGTCTTAGTTAGTGAAATGTCATTATGATGAGCACAATGTGGATCCAATACTCAACGTTGATCAGTGACGATTAACTACAGAATAGTTTCTCATTTGCTATGAATAGTCTCCTTCTTCCAGTCATCGCATTGTGCAGCTGACAGACACGACAGAGAAAGATGAAATCACCGGTTTTCCTGCTCATCATCTTGGTGCTTGTCGAGCCCATTACTGTGGATGGAGGATCTAGAGTTTCTTTTGTTTGTAAGTACAATTATGTCAAAACGGATTTCATCACCATCAGCTCCACAATCGTGTGTTGTTTTGGAATTGAATTTTGACATCTATTTTGCTTTCTTTCAAGCAGCCAGAATCCCATTCCTGCCAGTTCTGAATGAAAAGTTAACATCTAATTTTGGAGAATTTTAGAAGAACTGTTCAATTCAATTTGCTAATTATCTGCCCTCAAAACTATGCACCAGGAACTGTTCTAAGCAGCCTGGTTTCCACATTGAACAGGGACATACTTTCAAATCCATTTTTTTTACCTGCTTCTCCCGATCTCTGCAATGTCCTTTCGTCGCAACAACACTTCAGGATCCCCATACTATTCTAATTATGATAAATTTAGAGGTCATTGTTTGGATTGTATTCAACTGCCTGAGCCCCGAGCTGTGGAATGCACTCCGTAAGAACACAACTTATTCTCTAATACAGTACATAAAATGAAACACGATACAAAACTGTCTGGTAATCTGCTTGCGTATAACCATGTTTTTTTTTATCTTTATGTACGAAAGAAAACTCTGTGCACAGAGTTGTTATACATATCCATGGATAAAGTTACACGGGAAGCATCATGCTCAATTCTGTTCCACATGTCTCCTGATAGGACACTACTTGAAACAGTGTGTTTAGCGATGGCCTCGATCCTCTTTGGGAAGACGACATAAGAAATCTGTGAATCCCACTTTCCTTGTCCCTCAGTTAGACAACACTGGCAGAACTGTGCATAGCGCTGGACTGCATGTGGCTCAACCAACTCACAGAGAAGAACTGTGCTCTTTTCTGCTCTCTGTATACTTTCCTTAATCCCCCAGTGAGCTCTGTACATCGTCCTTGTTCCCATAAACCTTTAGTTAAACTTCCCTTTTTCTGCTATATATAGCGATAGTTTTAACTCCGTTTGTGAGACCACACTGTACATAGTTGTCGTCTGCACATCTCTCAGTTCGACGACATTTGTAGGACTCAACATACCCTTCTCTAAGTGACCACAATTGGAGTATATTGATACTTTTACTCTTTAAATTCCTTAATGAGACAGTACTGAGAGCACTGGACACTGTTTTCCTCTTTACATCTCTTGGTAAGTCTACACTCCGAAGATTGTGCAGAGTTTTTGGGGCCGACCTGTTTGGATTGGACCAGACCAGCAGCAATGGATACAGTTCTGCTCACTTGACTACGTGGTTCAATCACAGACGGGGCATTAATTCTACTGGCAACGTCCTCGTTGAACAGTTCCTTTTTGTCTTGCAGTCCCCATACCGCCTTGTGAACTCAAAAATGGAATTTGTAGGGAATCCCATTGTCGTCCGCATGAAATTCGATAAAGTGACGCTTGTCTCGCAGAGAACTACTGCTCCAAGTCAAACCGGATGTGAAGCAAAAAAAAATCGAATATGAGGACCGTGTGAGGGGCCAGCTGATTTCTGTTGATCGACTGTGTTACATTGTGTGGATCCAATGACACTTGACTTCCTGTTTTCTGAGTTGTATAAATAAAATTAGTTGCCTTGCCTGTTGTCTATGCTGTAGGTTTTCCATCATTTGTTGGGGAGCGTTGGTGGGGCGGGGGTGGGGGAGGAGGTCGTAAAAACAAGCAGAACTATTCCAACAGCAACATCCTCACAGAGTCATATCGTTCGGCCTCAACCATTTGTCACCATTCGGAGGGAGGCCCTGTCATGTTGGAAGACTCGGTATAGGAATTATCTTGCTGTTTTGCACCTATCACCCTCTTTCAGCTGACCGTCTTGTCTTCTACAACATTAAACAAAGTAATAAACTGTTGGAAAGCAGCCAGAAATCGTAAATCATTCTGGCATTCGGACTTTAATCGCCTTCATCTTAAAAGCCTTGGTTTCTCCGAAGCCTATTCAAATTGATTTAGATTTGAGTGCCAAAGTCTTTCCTGAAGTTCCTGGTGAGGGAAACCACAGAAAGGGAAATAATGTCCTTGCCTTCCATCTTTCAAATCTTCCTTCCTCGAATATATTCATCCACATAATCATTGGCATGAATAAAGACCACTCAGTCCTTAGTAAAGATGCAATGTTGCCTTCAGACTGAGGACACATTTCTGTTGTTGGGTATAGTCATTGAGCCAAATCGAGCAGAGCCTGCACCGATCAGTAAGTTCCAATTCGGGCATTCATGTGGCGCCAAAGGGGTTTAATACAATCACGATCTCGTAAATAACGTTGTAGCATATTCGTCATGCATAATCCTCTCAGTCCACTCCTGACAGACCTGTGCAAATTCAGTTTACCTGGACTTTGTGAAGAGATCGCCAAGGAGATGAGGTGAATCATTGCAGTTCGTCATTAACATGGTACACACTGTTTTTTTTTCAGAGCGCACGTAGTGGATCTGAAACATTCACTCTGATTTCATAGAATTCTGACAGTGTGGAAACAGGCCATTACAACCAACGGGCTCAATCAGAGCCTCCGAAAACCATCCCATCTCGAACCATGCCCCTACACTGCAACATTACTTTTTCCCTGTCCAATACACCTAAACTACACGTTCCTGAAAACTATGGTCAATTTAGCATGGCAACTTCTCCTTGCCTGCATACCTTTGGACTGTGCGAGGAAACCAGAGAACTCGGAGAAAACACACGCAGACACTGGGAGTAGGATGTTTGCAGGTGCTGAAAGGCCTACCGAGTTCTACTGGAGACTCTCTATTTTGTTAATCTCTGAGAAATAAGCTGAAAATGTGTTGCTGGAAAAGCGCAGCAGGTCAGGCAGCACCCAAGGAACACGAGATTCGGCGTTTCGGGCATAAGCCCTTCTTCAGGAACGAGGAAAGTGTATCTATCAGGCTAAGATAAAAGATAGGGAAGAGGGACTGGGGGAGGGCGTTGTCAAGGTGAGGGTGATAGGCCGGAGTGGGGTGGGGGCGGAGAGATCAGGAATAATATTCAGGTGAGGAAGGCAGTGCTGAGTTTGAGGGATTTGACTGACAAGGTAGGGAGAGGGGAAATGAGTAAACTGGAGAAATCTTAGTTCATACCTTGTGGTTGGAGGGTTCCTAGGCAGAAGATGAGGCGGTCTTCCTCCAACCATTGTGTTGTTTTGGTCTGGCGATGGAGGAGTCCAAGGAACTGCATGTCCTTGGTGGAGTGGGAGGGGGGGTTGAAGTGTTGATCCACGGGTGGTTGGGTTGGTTGGTCCGGGTGTCCCAGAAGTGTTCTCTGAAATGTTCCGCAAGTAGGCAGCTTGTTTCCCCAATATAGAGGGGGCCACATCGGGTGCAGCGGTGCAATAGATGATGTGTGTGGAGGTGAAGGTGAATTTGTGGCGGATATTGAAGGATCCGTTGGGGCCTTGGAGAGAAGTAAGGGAGGAGGTGTGATCGCAAGTTTTGCATTTCTTGTGGTTGAAGGGAAAGGTGGCGGGAGTGGAGGCTGGGTTGCTGGGCAGTGTGGACCTGACGAGGGAGTCACGGAGGAAGTGATCTGTTTGGAACACTGATAGGGGAGGGGAGGGAAATATATCCCTGGTGATAGGGTCCATTTGGGGGTGGCGGAAATGACGGCGGATGATACGCTGTATATGGAGGTTGGTGGGGTGGTAGGTGAGAACCAGTGGGGTTCTGTCCTGGTGGCGGTTGGAGGGCGGGGATCAAGGGCTGAGGAGCGGGAAGTGGCGGAGATGCGTTGGAGGGCATCGTCGATCACGTCTGGGGGGAAATTGTGGTCTTTGAAGAAGGAGGCCATCTGGGTTGTACGGGATAGGAACTGGTCGTCCTGGGAGCAGATGCGGCGGAGACAAAGGAATTGGGAATATGGGATGGCGTTTTTTCAGGCCTCCATTCCCTGCACCTTCCCCTGACGAAGTTTTCCAAAATTACCTTCAGTAGATTACCATTAAGCAACTATTCCTTCCACAATTATAATGAATTCATATTTGTCCTTCTTTCTCGATGACATTCGAATTTAAATTTTATAAGGTTTTAAGTCGAATCTCTGGAGAAGGTTTGCACGTTTTGTTTGTTCCCTTCATCAATCTGATGTGTTTCTTATTACAAGAAGACATGTCACTCGTTTACTCACAGGGTTTTTAGATCGATAACACAGATTCTACAAGAGCGTGAATGAATGTAAACAAGGATTATAGGGGGCATTTTGCAGAAAATAATCAATGCAGGAGAAGCAATGCTGGCTTCAACTCGGGGACTGGAGCATGAGGGCATAGAAGTTCTGCTGCAATTTCACAACATTCTGTTAACACACGCTTTGGACTACTGTGAACAGAGATGCTAACTGGATCTCAGAACGGTGATATTGACATTGGAGCAAGTGAATTGTGGGCAGACAAGAATGATGTCTGCACTTCATGGATTATTTGATCAGGAGGCCCGCATTCCCTTGAATTTAGAAGGTGAAGGGGTGACCTAATTGATGTGTTCAATAGATGATCAGTAAGCGACAGTGTATACAAAAATAATGTAATGTCGGACCATCGTGTTCATGTCAACTCTCTGAAGGACATCTCGACCAGACGACATGCTCATCCTCCCCCTTTAAACTTAGATTCCCCATAGCTAATCCAACGATGCTGCACATCTTCAAAGTGTGGAGGGGAACCAGAGAAATCAGAGGAAACCAAACAGTCATGAGGTGAATGCGAAAACTCCACACATCCAGTTGTGCATTCGTAAAATCAAGTCTGTGTCTTGGTGCTGTGAGACAGTAATGCTAACTACTGAGCTATTGTGCTGATCAATGAACGAATTTGAGGTACAGTCACGATCCTTGCGGCTGACATGAAAGAATATAATATAATATAATATAACATCATATCATATAATATAATAACAAAATATAATGAAATAATATCGATGTCGGTTTGCACGCTGAGTTGGAAGGTGCATTTTCAGACGTTTCGTCACCATACTAGGTAATATCTAGTGAGAAAGTGAGGACTGCAGATGCTGGAGATCAGAGCTGAAAATATATTGCTGGAAACGCGCAGTCGGGCAGGTAGCATCCAAGGAGCAGGTGATCATTCCTGATGAAGTGCTCATTTCCGATAAGTTGATTCTCCTGCTCCTTGGATGCTGCCTGACCTGCCAGGCTTTTCCAGCAACACATATTCAGCAACTTATTCCAGAGCCAACATTCCGACTCGACACCAACCTTTAAAACTGTCCAAACTGTCCACCTTCCTTCCTATCAATTTCCATCAACCTCCTTTCTGACATTTTACCTCCATCTACCAAGCACATTCCCTGCTACCTTCCCCACAGTCCACCCGCTCCCATTGATCTCTCATCCCATTGGGTTTTTTCCTGTTTGCTGATGAAGAGTTTATGCTCGAAATATCGACTCTCCTGCTCTTCAATGCTTCCTGACCGGATGTACTTTTCCAACACCACACATTCCGTCACTTTCTCCTGCAACTATGTATACAATAATTACTTACATCAGAGTAGAGAATCCGAATTTGGAATATCCTCTTTTCGGATTATGCCTTCTGAATGGGAAACACAGTCATGACTGCACCACTTTGGATGAAGTGAACATTGAATGTTTTACTTTCTTACCTCATCTATCGTTAAGTATTATATCGAAGTTTCCTTTTCCACAGTTAATACATTAACGATTGTGATCCTGTTCCGTGGGAAGTGTGGACTCTCCAGATGTGTCACTCGCTATCTGATGGCCATGGCAATGGCAGATTTACTGGTGGTGTTCCTTGACCTCATATTGAGACATATTGCAATTGTTTATTCAATTGTTTCTGGAGGATATAGATGTGTGCAACATCCATGCTGTCTGCTTTATGCAGCATCCGATCGCTCAGTCTGGTTCACAGTCACATTCACCTTCGACCGCTTGGTAGCCATTCGTTATCGCAAGTACAAAACTAAATATTGTAATGAGGAAAAAGCAGCGGTGGTTCTCAGAACAGTGACTGTACTGAGCAGTTTAAATAATTTCAGATGGAATTTTATATATAGCAATAATTATCGTTTATCAAATCATCCGATGTTTTGTGGTATGCAATTGATTGATGATAACTTAGAGTTATGGGCCATAATTTAAATTGTTCACTACATTCTCTCACCATGTCTCCCATTCGTTCTGATTTCGCTGCTTAACATGTTCACCATAAGACATATTGTAGTGAGCAGCAGAGCCCGCAGGAGATTCCGGACTCACAAAAATGGGGAGTGTCCCAGAGACACGGAGATGGAGAACCGAAGAAAATCAATTGTTCTTCAGTTTCTGGTTTCAGGCAACTTCATCCTGCTGTGGGCAGTGTTTGCCGTGAATACAAATGCTTGAAAGAATTATGTGCCTGCGTATGTTCAAGAATTAGGATTCATACTACAGCTCTCGAGATGCTGCACAAACACTGGAATCTATGTAGTGACACAGAATAGGTTCAGAGGACAATTAAAAAATTTGGTGATATATCCCTTCTGTCTGATCACTCATTTAATCAAACGGACTGGGGCCTTACACAGCATTAGCAGTATATTCACGGATTTTCATTCCAGCGCGCTCAAAATGAATGTTGACATTTCATTTGACTTCCTTCCCTGCAAACCAACCTGAAGAAAATCCAGAAGCAGGACTCACAAGTCAATCAGCGTTTCAAAACTCCGAAGACAATACTCTATGCCCCTGTTCCTCAAATCAAATTGTATCTCATCCTATTTTCACACTGTGTTCCATTTTAACATTGCATTCGGTTGTCTTGTTGGGAAAGCTTGGACAGTAATTTAGTTATTCTATGTTGATGGACACAACAATTAAAATAGATGTGGATAAAACATGCTGGTTTTTAGACAATCATTAAACATAAAGATTAGTAATGTTGTCTGCAGCCACTACCTTTCCAACCAACTGGCCCTCCTATCGATCCTTGAAAATTTAGAATATACTTTGCACATGTAAACGTTCGTAATCTCAAATTGTCTGTTCTTGTCCTCGATTAGTCTCTTCATTATCCACTCTCTTCGTCTTCCCTCGTCCTTCAGCTACCTCCCCATCTCGTGAAGACTCCTGCCAGTCCGCAATGGTGCATGATTGACCTCTTAGAACTTTTCTAAAATTTAGTTCCCCTCAGTCTGTACACTAGTGGTCTCCTCCTGTCTCGAAATTAAACATAGAGATTCGGATCGTCAAGTTGCAATGACGTTCTTGTCATCAGAGATGACAAACTGATTTGTGGCAGATGTTCGCAGATAAATGGACGGTAGGAAAATGGGAAGACTTCAGAAATGAGATAACGAGAATCCAGAGAAATTATATTTCTCGTAGGTTGAAAGGAAAGTCTGGTGGGGATAGGGAATGCTGGATGACTAGAGAAATTGACGGTTGGGTTAAGAAAAAAGAAGGAAGCATATATTAAGTAAAGACAGGTTTGTACGAGTGAATCCTCAATAGAGTACAAAGGCAGTAGGAGTATACTGAAGAGGAATATCAGGACGTCACAAAGGAGACATGAAATTGCTTTGGCAAATAGAAATAAGGTGAATCAAAAGTGTTTTTACAAATATGTTAAGGACAAAAGGGTAACTAGGGAGAAAATAGGGCCCCTCAAAGATCAGCAAGGCGGCCTCTGTGTTGAACCGCAGGAAATTGAGGAGATACTAAACTAGTATTGTGCATCAGTGTTTACTGTGGAAAAGGATATCGAAGATATAGTCTGTAGGGAAATAGATGGTGACACCGTGCAAAATGTCCATATTACAGAGGAAGAGGTGCTGGTTGTCTTGAAATGCATGCATTTGGATAAATCCCCAGGACCTGATCAGGTGTACCCTAGAACTCTGTGGTAACTTGGGAAAGTGATTGCTGGGCGTTTGCTGAAATGTTTGCATTATCGATAGTCACAGGTGAGGTGCTAGAAGACTGGAGGTTGGTTAACGTGGTGCCATGTTTAAGAAGGGGTGGAAGGACAAGCCAGGGAACTAAAGACCAGTGAGCCTGACGCCGGTGGTGGTAAAGTTGTTGGAAGGAATCCTGAGGGACAGGATGTACATGTATTTGGAAAGGCACGGACTGATTAGAGATAGTTAACGTGGCTTTTTGTACGGGAAATCATATCTCATAATCTTGATTGAGTTTTTTTGTAGAAGTTAAAATGAGTTTGATGAGGGCAGAGTGATAGATGTGATCTATATGGATTTCAGTAAGGCGTTTGACCAGGTTCCCCACGGAGGACTGGTTCGCAAGGTTAGATCTCACGGACTACACGAAGAAGCAGCCATTTGGATACAGAACTGGCTTAAATAAAGAAGACAGATGTTGGTGGTGGAGGGTTGTTTTTCGGGACTGGAGGCCTGTCACCAGCGGATTGCCACAAGGATCGGTGCTGGGTTCTCTACGTTTTGTTCATTTACATAAATGATTTGGATGCGAGTATAAGAGGTACAGTTAGTAAGTTTGCAGATGACACCAAAATTGGAGGTGTAGTAGACAATGAAGATGCTTATCTCGGATTACAACAAGATCTTGACCAAATGGGCCAGTGGGCTGAGAAGAGGCAGATGGAGTTTAATTCAGATAAATGCGAGGTGCTGCATTTTGCAAAACAAACCTTAGCAGGACTTATACACTTAATTGTGAGGTCCTGGGGAGTGTTGCTGAACAAATATATTTTGGAGTGCAGAAACTTAGCTCCTTGAAAGTGGAGTCGCAGGTAGATAGGATATTGAAGAAGACGTTTGGTATGTTTTCGTTTATTGGTCAGAGTATTGAATGCAGTAGTCAGGATGTCATGTTGATGCTGCACAGGACATTGGTGAGCCAACTGTTGGATTATTGCGTGCAACTCGAGTCTCCTTCCTATCAGAAAGACATTGTGAAACTTGAAAGGGTTCAAAAACGATTTACAAGGATGTTGACAGGGTTGGAGAATTTGAGCTATAGGGAGAAGGTGAACAGACGGGGGCTATTTTCCCTGTAGCGTTGGAAGCTGAGGGGTGACATTACAGAAGTTCACAAAATTATGAAGGGCATGGATAGGATAAATAAGCAAATTACTTCCTCTGGGGCGTTGGGTAGACCACAACTAGAACACATAGGTTTAGTGTGAGACGGGAAAGATATAAAAGAGTCCTCAGGGGCAACTATTTCACACAGAATCTGGTACGTGGATGGAATGAGCTGCCAGATGAAGTGATGGAGGCTGGTAGAATTGCAACATTTAAGAGGCATTTGGATGGGCATATGAATAGGAGGTGCTTTGAGGGATATGTGCCGAGTGCTGGCAGGTGTGACTAGATTGGGATCGCTGTTCTGCATGGACGGGTTGAACCGTTGGGTGTGTTTCCATGCTGTACATCTCTATTACTCTAAGACTCTATGCTCCTATACATAAATCATTCCTCTGGGATTTTGGCCAAAATTCATAGTTCTTAGGCAAATTTCTTTAGCTCATACCCCTGACGACTTAGCGTGATGCAATGAACATTCGTGCAGACTTGAAATGAGTATTTCATGCAGCAACCTCTGCCATTTGTGCCAGAGTGTTCCAAACATTTTGCACCCCTTGCCCGTAGCAGCTCTTCCGAACATCTGGCCTGAACAGTCTCCTCGTAAATCTCAGATCATTCCCCGGTTCTAGAGCCCCCAATGTGCAGATCTGCCATTTCTTTAAATACGCTATTTGATTGCTGATTTTTACCAGATGATTTCGAAATTTTCCACAAAGCAGGGCATATTTTCTGTAATCTTCTGAATAACAACAGTGCTGAAGTCAAAGAAATATTGTCGTTAAGTTCCGCTATATTCCTACCCAAATCTCTGGATGCTTCTTGCGTTAAAGAGTAATTCAGGAGATAAGGGTGTACTGCAACTAATGGAATTAATGATTTGAACAGTTCGTTGGGTGTTGTTGACGTACACAGAAGAAAACATAGTACTTTGTCCAAGTTCAACATATGCTTGCCAAGGTGTGCTGATCACATCTGACCACAGTACTCCAAATGGGAATTAATCCGAGTTATGTTTGTGCAACAAAAGAAGGAGACTTCCAAGCTGATGACACAAATACAGTCAAATGGTTAAAACATGTTGGATATTTCAGAAAAGTGACCATTGGCATATGAAGTCCGGGTGTCAAATGTCAATTATTCCATTTCATGGGCATTGGCATCAGTTTTGGAATCATGGGAGATCTGTACTGTGGGGACAGTCTACATCTGAACTGATCTGGAACCCGTGTTCACACGCAAGTATAAATATGGTGCTGAAGCGTCCTATAAAATAGGGACTTGGGGAGGGGCGAGGGAAGTATGACAGTCAAAAAAACGATAAGCAGCCTGTTAACATGTATGCCAAAAGGTTCAAATACAATTCAGAATGTGAAAGAAGTAAAAAGTGATGGGTAACTCAGGAAATATTATGAGATATGTTGGAAATCATGAGAGTAAGAATACTACCATTAGGCACTTTACCTGAATGCGTAATAAGATCAATGAGTTAACGGCACAACTCATCGCGAATGAAAATAATTTAGTAGCCATTCAGGAGACATGGTTACAGGTTGCTCACGATGGAGAGTTGCATCTCCAGGCGTTCAGAGTATTCGGGAGGACACACAGGAAGGTGATGGAAGTGGTGTAGCTCCGGTATTCAAGAACAACATCATAATAAGTTGGAATCCATTTGGGTGGAAATTAAAAATTCAAAGACAAAAAAATTCACTATTATGCATAGTCAAAAGGATACCAAATAATAACATCATATTGGGGTGGTAATAAATAAATAAGTAATGCCTGTAAAAAGTACACGGCAATTATCTGGGGGGATTTTAATCTCATATTGACTGTTCGAACCGGCACTGTCCGGGCAGCCTTGCGGAGGGGTTTGTTGAGTGCATCCATAATTGTACCCTTGAACAGAATGCAACGGAACCTAAGACGGCTCAGACTATCCTTGGTCATGCATGGTGCAATGAGACAGGAATAATTAATGACATAGAGTTCGGGATACTCTTGGAAGGAGCAATCACAGTGTTGATTTCAGAACACAGATGGAGATGTGAAGATATAAGCCAAAAGCAAAGTCCAGTGCTTAAACATGAGAGACGACAATACACTGAGGAGGAAATTGGTTAAAGTACTCTGAAAATAAATATATTATGGTGGGGCAGTTGACTTTCAATGGACGAGTTCAAATCAATTTTTCAAAGATTTTAGTAAGAGTATATTCAGTGAAAATGAAGGACTATAAGAAAATGGGTAATCGTCCACTTCGGAAATAAGGGAGTCTATCCAATTAGAACAGAGGGCATACAAATTAGTCAAGAATAGCAGGAAACTAGAAGTTTTGGAAAAGAGTTAAAGGTCAACAGAAAGCTGGAAGCATCGTTATAAAGAAATGGATCATAGAACACGGGAGAAAAAAATGGCGAGCACCACAAATAATCACGGAATGCAACATTTTCTATGTAATATAAACCGAAAAAGAGTGGCTAAAATAAACGTTGTTCCTTTTGGAGGACGAGAAGGGGCATTTACTTCCAAGTCTCCGCATCGCTCTTTCCATCCCAGATCAAGCTCTTCTCTGCACCTGGCCCCCTTGAGCTGATTTAACCTTTCCATCTCCCTTCCCAAATGTCCGTTCCAACCTTCCCACTGGCCAGTCTATATTACCTTCTACGTGCATCCACCTGCCGAAATCCCAGCTACCTTTCCCCCAGCCCCAACCCCTCCATTTGATTACTTAGAAGCCCCGTTGCCTCTCCCCACTCCTGATGAAGGATCGTCCCCTAAAAGTCGAATCTCCTGGTCCTCTGATTCTGATTGAACTGCTGTGCTCATTCCTTCTCCACATTTTATAAACTCTACTATAATGAAGTAGGTAATATTGGGTATCTTGATATGTATTAAAATAGACAATCACTTAGTGCAACATATGGTTTGTCAAATGATATTCCTGTAAGTAAGGGAGGAAATTGCTGGGGCTTTAAAAGACAATTTTCGCCTAAGGCGAGGTTACACAGTGCTGAATAATGACCAATAGTTTTCCTTTGTTTAAGAGAAGCAGGGAAAGTCAGGATAATTACAGATGACGAGCATGATGTCAAAGTTGGAGTAGCTGTTGAAAAAAACACTGAGGGGAAAGTATATATCCACATTTCGAAATGAATTGACTTCTTAGTAATAGGCGGCATGGATTTAGGTGAAAAAGGTCATGTCTCAAAATTTAAGTTTGTTTATTTAAGAAGGAGACAAGAATGCTTGGTAAGGTAAGGGCAGTGGAATGTTTCCACATGGGCCTGTGTTAGGCATTTGGTAATATACCTCCTGGTTGGCTGTACCGAAATGTAAATCTTTGGATTCAGGGAGGTGCTGGCTTGATGAATACAGTCCTAGCTTGTTCAGAGAAAAGTGTCATGGACCGAGTCAGATGCCCTCAACATATTTCAAGGAAATATCCGGAGCCTACATTAATAATTGTTTTAAACAGTTTAACCGTCGGTATTCGAGGAGTGATGCAGCTGGCCCAACCACTTAGTTTTACACAAAGGGTTACCGAATGAAACATGAGCAAAAGAGATTAGATTCCAAACGATTGGATCAACTGAATGATATTATTCCAAATATTTACCACAAACCCGATAAATACCCGTTATGAAGAAAGAAAAAGAATCAAAAGCAGTCTCGTACAGTAGAAATATGAAATATATGCATCATGAACTACTTTCCTCCATGTTGCCCTTTTTTCTACATCCAGCAGCCTCAAAATTGATTGATTATTTTCTCTGAACAGCCAAACTGTTCCACCCAAATCAAACCAAACCAGAGAATATCGAACCTGGTAGAACGGGCCTTTTCCCCTTTCGATGTACAAGTGTGTGTGTTTTTTTAAACTGGATTTCTTCTTCAAGTAGTACAAAACTGACGTTTCGAAACAGGTGCTTCATAATACACTTTCGCAAAAAAAGGACGCGAGCATCATCCTCAAAAGACAAAGAGTAGTAAAGGAAGGTTGCTTTTCAGAAAATATATCAGTAACAAGTGGATTTCAACAGCTATCAGTGCTGGGACCTTTGTTGTTTCAGTTCCACCGAAATGACCTGAAGGAAAACGCCGGTGGTCTGATTAGCAAGTTTGTGGATGGCACCAAGATTGTCTGATTTGAAGATAGTGATGAGTATTGTCAAAGCATACTCCGGGAGATACGTAGATTGCACATTTCGGCAGAGAAATGGCAAATGGAGCTAAGTCTGGAAACGGCAATGTGATGCGTTTTGTAAGATCAAAGTTAGGTGTGAATGATAGAATAAATGGTAGAACCCAATCTGCATTGTCAGAGAGGAATTTGGTCATCCAAGTCTCCAGATAAGGTGGACAAGAATGTTTCCAGTAAGGTTGCCTTCATTGACCGGGGCACTGAATTCGAAAGATGACAAGTTATGTCACAGCTCTATGAAACTTTAGTTACACCACATTTAAAATACTGTTCACAATTCAATTTTTCCCTCGATCAGAAAGACGTGGATGCCTCGGAGACCCCGATATAATTGTAGCATCGCATTTGTATTCACTCTACCTTGTCGGAAAGGCGTTCATCATTATGTTCGTTGTTTATAAAATATCTTCGCGGGGGCAGGACTCACGATGAAGTAAATCACTCTGTACGTCAGAGTTTTGCAATGTTCACTCTGTTGAAATAATATTTGCTGTTGATTTTAAGATTATCTGCCAAACCGAACAACCTGGCATTTTCACACCCGACGTTCCAGCTGGCCGATTTTTGCCCACTCGTTCAACCTATCTCTGTAAATCTGCATCCTCCTTGTGTCTCTTCACAACATAAGCTCCCTACCTATCTTACAGGCAGCAAATTGTGCTGCTCCACACCTTCTGTTCTTCATTTGAGTCCATGATAAAAGAAGTCTGTCCTCTATTTTCTTACGTTTTTGACCCTTATTATTCCTACTCTTTCTGTCACCATATGACAACGCTATATGCATAAAGCACATTTTGGGGCACGACTTAATGCTATGCGCCCGTCTTTTCTCACTCTTTCTCTTCTTTTCTCCACTACAATTTTAACCTTCCGTTGTCTCATCAAACTTCGTCTTGACCTTCAATTGGAACTCCGAGTGACACTTACAATCAACGTGCGTTACAGCTTATTAGGGCATCCTTGTCAATGTTGGCGATCTGCCTTTGTTTATCCACGCTTTCCAAATTGAGAAAATAAGCTTTGATCGCACTTGGACCATCTCCTCTGCAAAGGTAGTTGAATGATTATGAACAATCTCTTCCACAAACTTATTGTTGTGCCATTGAATACCTCTGTTCGTCAATACTTACTCTAAGTTGAGAATTAAATTTCCCTTTCATCATTCTGATCCTCCTGACAAAATGATCACTATTTCTTACATGTGCTCCCTCTTGATCTATTTGATCAAGAACTTCTCCAAGGGCCAGGACTAACAATTGACTTTTTCTTCTCATACTGCTGTGGAAAGCCCTCCTGAATGCAATCTCGAAATACTTGCCTTTCAAGTAAAAATCACTTATGGTATTCCAATCTACAATTTGGTAAGCATTACGCCACCATCTAACAATATAATAACGCCTGTATCTCTCACTCACTGCTCTTCAGGTTTTGGTTTCTGTAAATTCTGCCGCCCCTCCCCCCCACTCCCCCTCCCCCACCAAGTCTACCTTCCAATGTATTGGTACCTTCTTGTTCGTTCTATCTTTGGAAATTGATTATATCCTTGATATTTCTGGTACATTGTCTTTCTCCTAATTGCAAAGCTGTTCTACAGATATTCTGCTGTCTGCATTTGCTATCTTTCTTCTGAACTTCTTGTAGCCAAGTATATTTAACACCCAGCATTGCCCTTCCTGATGTTTATCTCTGACTGTCTCCCCATCGCTATTTGATTTTCTCAATTTGTCAGTCTTTCTCCATCGCTCCGCCATTCGCCCTCTCATTGTCACTGTTTCACTGAATAATTTTTCATCGTATTGTATACCTTTCTCTCTCTCTCTCTCTCTCTCTGTCTCTCTCACTCACTCTCTCTCTCTCTCACACACACACACACACACACTTTTTTTTAATCTCTCTCATTCATTAGTCGCTCTTTCGCTGCCCTCGACATGTGTTTTTGTCTTTGTATCTCTCCCCACACCAATCCTCTCCCTGTCATTTCCTCTGTCACACTCCGCGCTTTCACACAACATCTAAGAACTAGGAGCAAGTGTTCTCGTTCGGCTGTTGAATGAATATTCTGACAAACAATTCGATCATGGCTGATTTTACATCGGCCTCAACTTTCCTGTCCATTACCTTCAACTCGTTAAGAATTGAAAATCTTTCTATCTCCTCCTTAAACTTCCTTAGTCCCCTGGGTTACCAAGTCCAAAGAATGCATAGTCAGTTTTAAACAGAAAGTGCTTCTCTGAATTTCTGGTGCTGCAATTGCTGCCAGTATGGAGAACAGCTAGCTGATCAGATGGTCCAAAATAAAAAATTGTAACAATTGGCTGATAATGGAACACGTGAGTTTAGTTTGCTGTTTTGACAAAAATATTCAAATTTGACCATTTGATGTAAAACAAACTCTCAACTCTTCTAAGCCAATCAAATTGAAAAAATGATGAACTCGACAGCCAGACCCAAAGCAGTCTACAAGAATTTCAGGTGTGATCATCGGCAGTTTGAAAATTGGTCAGAGCAACTAACATCAAATATGACAGCCCTCGTCATCTGAAATTCTCTCTCCAAAAGAAATACCCGAAGGTTCTAACTCAAAGGTACCCTTTCCAGAAAAAAAAACAGTAAAACGATGAAAAACGGCCTGGAGAGAAGACAACAGAATCAGAAGGAAGTCGGGAATGAAACAAATTTGGAAGAGTGGAAGGAATTCAGGATAAGAGATTATATGGACTTCGCAAGATTAAGTGGATTAAATGTTTAACAATTGTGTTATTGGAGCAGCATTTTTAAAGCGTTAGCTTTAAATAGTGGTTAGTTAAGACAAGTGGGTACAGACTTTGAATTGTTTTTGTTTCAATCAAAGAATAAAGAACATATAAAATTACAACACAGCAACAGATCTGTCGGCTATCCAAGTTGCGCTGATCTAGACCTTCTATCTCGACTGTCTCCCATTTCCTAATCAGCTTTGCTTCCTCCCATTCAAGTAACTGTCACGATACATCTGAAATGGGTGCTATTGTGCCTGTCTCCGCCACCTCCACGGCAAAGTGTTCCAGGCACCCACCACCCTTTATGTGAAGAACCTTCCATATATATCTCTCCTCAACGTCTGCACTCTCACTTTGAACTCGTGACTCCTTGTAATTGAGTGCCCCCACTCTTGGAAAAAAAAGCTTCTTGCTGTCCTTGCTGTAGATACCACTCATGCTTTTGGAGACCTCAATCAGCTCCTCCCCAATCTCGTTCTTCCTGTGAAAATAATCTTGGTTTCCACAAACTCTTCATAGCTAATGTCCTCCATATCCAGCAACGTCCTGGTGAACCACCTCTGCACCCTCTCGAAAACATCTACATCCTTTGGTAATGTTGGAACCAGAACTGCACACAGTATTTCAAATGTGGTCGATCCAATGTTGTATGCAACAGTAACATGACTTGCCAACTCTTGCACTCAATGAAAGAAATCATGCCGTATGCCATCTTAACCACTCTATTGACCCGCTTTGCCACCTTCCCAGAACAATAGACTTGAACACCGAGATTTCTCTGTACGTCAACATTCCCCAGAATTTTCCGATTCACTGTGGAATTCAGTCTTGCATTGGATCTTCCAAAATGCATCACCTTCACTTTCCGGGATTGAATGCGGTCTGCCACGTCTCTGCCCAACTCTCTGATCTATGTACATTCTGCTGTATTCTCTGACAGTCCCTTTCAATATCTGTTACTCCAACAATCTTGGTGACATCTCCTGCTGTCCAGTCAGTTCTCTATCCATCTAGATAGTATGCTCTGGCCCCATGCGACTTCACCACCTCCATCAGCCTACCATGTGGAAACTACCCCGTGCTTTACGAACGTCCATGTATGTTATATCTACGTCCCTTCCTACATCGATCAAATTTGCCATTTCCTCAAAGAATTGCAAAATGTTGGTAAGCCATGACCTTCCCTAAAAAAAGCCATGCCACCTATCACTGGTAATCTCATTTTTTATTCCAAATGGGAATAGATCCAAGGTCTCAGTATCGTCTCAAGCAGGTTTCCTACTGTTGATATTCAGATCACTCATCTATAATTAGCTCTATTATCCCTGCTATACTTCTTACAGAGCAGACAAAATGAGAAATGTTCCACTCTTTCGGACCATGTTCAAGGATGCTGCAATTATATCTGTTTTAAAAGCCCAAGCAATTTCTTCTCTCACTTCCCTCAGTATCCTGGCATAGATCCTACCCGGATCTGGGGACGTGCACCATCTCCAAACCACGCATTCATCCTGCCTATTCTTTCATTTCTACTCTAACTCGCGCATGGCATTATTAGCTTCTAGTTTTCGCATGGCTCCTAACTCCCTAAATTCTGCTTGTCGGACGTCTTCCCGTTTGTTTTGACTATATCATTGATACCCATATGCATCACGATACCCTCCCCCTTGAGCGGGTTCTGCACCTGTTTTGAGACAGCTGTGAAGTAACATACGATTTAGGAGTCTCGTTTTCGACGACAGAACTGCTTATCTACACTCCATTCAATTAAATTCACTGGAACTATAGTCTTTCTAATCTTTTGTCCGCCCTTCTGAACAGCAGAGTCCAACGGTGCCATGAATCTGATTGCTGCTGCCGTCCCCTGTTGAGCCCGCTCTCCCAACAGGATCTAAAAAGAGACACATGTTTTAGAGGGAGATGATCGCAGGAGTCACCTGCACTACATTCCTGCTGTTTCTCTGCCTTTTGGTCACTCATTCCCTTTTACCATTGTATGATATTTTCATGCTGTTGTATGAGATTGTTGGGTCCTTAACTTCTGTGAGGAGCTGGTGAAAGTGTTTACTTGTTTGTGGGCCACTGTAACTCCTCACGGTCTGTATGTTAATGCGTGTGTGCATGTGTATGCATTTACTCGTGTGCAGACAGAAGTTTGCGAGCGCATGCACGAAGACAAACACACACACACACACACACAAACTCCCCCCACCACACACACACACACACACACACACTAGCATAAAGACATCAAGGAGTCATAGTGCCTACAAACCATTAAACATCTTTTACCAGATTTTCACAGAATTTAAAGAACCGACACCCACCTCCAACAACACGAATGTAATAGACAGTATGGACTGTGAAATGTACAAGATCGGACAATTGTTTTTTTTTAAAATGACCATACATATGCATAAACATCAGCTCACCATTGCCATTCACCACCAGTATGCTGTCTCGTTTCCAACCAAACAGACAATGAAGGAAACAAATTCAAATGGCACAATGTAACATCCTACTGTCGGAAAAATTGTGGCATCCGTCAGAATTCATTGAAGCCTGCACCCCAATGAGAACTGAATCAATATATGTATTAAACATGACCCAATAATCAAGTCAATCAGATACAGAACCGGAAGTGCCGGAAAACACAGACACATAAAAACCACTCGAGACAAACGAGAAGCAATTCACTGGAGGTGCACTGCTCATTTCACCCAATGAGACGTCTTCATAAAAACACAGAGACTCGGTGATAAATGTCTGTCCGCACAGTAACACTCTCACACAAAGAAACACACAGTGACACACACTCACGTCGTCTCGCATTTTTCCACACACAGACAGATGCAAACACACACATATACTCACATGGACATGCACATACAGAAACACGCACACGCAAAGTCATACACAATTGCACAAATAGATACACTCACAAAGCCATAGACACAGTCACATCATCATATATAGACAAACACACAAAATACACACTTTCATACAAATTCAGACATAAACTCTCTCACCAACTTGTGCACCTCCCCCCACCACACATATATTAACATGCCTGAATCTATCGTATCTAAGACACATAAGGAGATATAATGTACAGTATTACAATGTCGATAGTGTGGGCGGACTGATATTCTGGTACACGGTATTATTCAGACAGCGTATTGTGCACATTACCACAATACACTGTGCAAACTAACTGAGACACTGACACTCAGCAGTGTGCAATGTGCATAGCATCTACTGTAATGCAATAACAACTCCTTAATTCAATACATACTTGGACACTCAAAAGGGCGTACGCTTGTGTTGAGTGCAGCAATACAAATTTAAAAACCACACAACACCAGATTATAATCCAACAGATTGATTTGGGAGGAATAGTTTTCGGAGAGCTACTCCTTTATCAGGTCGTTTTGGGTATAAGATCACATGACACAGAATTTACACCAAACGTATACAGTGTGATGTAACTGAAATTACATATTGAAAAAAATACTGGATTATTTGTTAAGTCTCTCAGCTTTTCGAATGAACATGTTGGTTTCAGTTCTTTCATATTTATATCGCAGACCCTCTTTATACTACACTCCACTACACTTCACTGCACTGCACGCACACAGACACAAATAGACATACGCGCACAGATACCTACACACAGACGCACACAATGCAAGACGCACACAATGACAGACGCACACACAAACAGACACACACTCAGAGACAGGCACTCAAATGCACACACACGTAGGCACACAGACACTCCTACACACATACACCCCTACACACATACACCTGCAGACATACACTCACACAGATCCTGTCTGACATGCAGTTTCTCTATCATCCACTCACATTTACACTACTACACTAACACGCACACATGCATTACCTCACAGACTTATATCACTTCACACTTAAAGGCTCACATAATAGTCAAGCTCTCTCTCACAGAAACTCATCAAGCTCCCCACCCAACAGATACACCCCCATGCACATATATAAGTTTGTGGCGTGAATTTGTATTTGCAAACTTACATTTTTTTGCTCACATAGTGAATGAATCCATGTGCGATTTGTATTTTTTTTAGATTAGAATCAGTCTGAACATTCTAGCGCAGCCCGTCTCACAAAGGGCACCTCACAGCTTAAATACATTACACGAGCCAAGATGGTTCCAACTGTTAAAGTTCACTTGAGAATGTAACATTAAACCAGTTCCTCAATTTAAATACGAAAGAACTGAAACCAACACGCTCATTCCAAAAGATGAGAGGCTTAACAAATAATTTTAGGGTCTTATAAGCACAACCACCTGATGGAGGAGCAGCGCTCTGAAAGCTATTGCTCTCAAATAAACTTGTTGAACTAGACACTGGTGTATGATTTTTAACTTTGCACATCCCAGTCCAACACCGGCATCTCCAAAATATAGCAGTAATGCAATGCCTATTGTTTGGCTTGGCTACTCACCATTATACAGACTGCAATAAAACAATACGAATAGTAACACAAAGTTAAAAAATCACACAACACCAGGTTATAGTACCACAGGTTTAATTGGAAACACACTCGGATTCGGAGCGCAGCTCCTTCATCAGGTGGTTGTAGAGGACACAATTGTAAAACACCGAATTTATAACAAAAGTTTACAGTGTGATGTAACTGAAATTATACATTGAAAAATACATTGATTGTCTGTTGAGTCTTTCATTTGTTCGAATACCATGGTAGTTTCAATTCTTTCATGTGTAATTCAGAAAGCCTTTTTTTAATAAAGTTGCATTCTCAGGTTAACTGTAACAATTGGTGTTAGCGAGACGGTATTTTGAAGGTGTTAACCCCCAGTGTTTTCTGCCTGTGCCAAGATGTTTAGATTGATTCTAAGGTTACCTGTATGGAAAAGCACATAACAGAGTTTTACATGAATTCATGCAGTTTTTGAGCAAAGTACAATGTAACTCTGCAAGTAGAAATTCATCTCACAAACGTGTATGTATATGTGTGAATGTGGGTCTTTGTGTGTGTCTGTCTGACTGGGTTGGTGTTTTATGAGTGTGAGAGAGTGGATTTGTGTGTGTATGTGAGGGTATCGTGTCTTCAGTCTGTGAGTGGATGCATGTGTGCGTGTGGGTTGGGGATTGTGAGTGTCAGTAAGAGAGAGTGTACATGTGTGTGCATGAGTGCAGATTAGTCTCAGTCTCTGAAAGAATGCATGTGCGATTGTGGGAGTGTATGTGTAAGGGTGTGTGAGTGTCTGTGTATGTGTGCCCATGTGTATGCGTGTGTATAGGAGTGCCTATAATTGTGTGAGCGTGTGTGTGCGTGTGTTTGGGTGTGTGCACGCGCGTGTGTGTCGGAGTGCCTGTGTATGTGTATAGTGAAATGGAGGTCGCGTGTTGTGTGCAGTCAACCCAAGGTCCCGAGGTTCGGAACCTCACTATGGGTATGGAAATTTGCTATCAGCCTCTGCTCGGCCATTGATAGCTACGTTCCACAAATAGGCTGAGAGCTACGTCTCATACCCACAGGGAGGGGCTCAAATGGGACCTTGGGTTCATGTCCCTCCACTATCAGCGTTCCGCAAAGACCACTCCCTCCGTGACTCACTCGTCAGGTCCACACCCCCCACCAACCCAACCTCCACTTCCGGCACCTTCCCCTTCAACCGCAGGAAATGCAAAACTTGCGCCCACACCTCCTCCCTTACCTCTCTCCAAGGCCCCAAGGGATCCTTCCATATCCGCCACAAATTCACCTGCCCCTCCACACATATCATCTATTGCATCCGCTGCATCCGATGTGGCCTCCTCTATATTGGGGAGACGGGCCGCCTACTTGCAGAACACTTCAGGGAGCACCTCTGGGAGCCCGGACCAACCAACCCAACCATCCCGTGGCTCAACACTTTAACTCTCCCTCCCACTCCACCGAGGACATGCAGGTCCTTGGACTCCTCCATCGCCAGAACATAACAACACGACAGTTGGAGGAAGAGCGCCTCATCTTCCGCCTGGGAAACCTCCAGCCACAAGGCATGAACTCAGATTTTTCCAGTTTCCTCATTTTCCCTCCCCCCAACTTGTCTCAGTCGATTCCCTCGAACTCAGCACCGCCCTCCTAACCTGCAATCTTCTTCCTGACCTCTCCGCCCCACCCCACTCCGGCCTATCACCCTCACCTTGACCTCCTTCCACCTATCACATCTGCATCGCCCCTCCCCCAAGTCCCTCCTCCCTACCTTTTATCTTAGCCTGCTGGACACACTTTCCTCATTCCTGATGAAGGGCTTATGCCCGAAACGTCGAATTTCCTGTTGCTTGGATGCTGCCTGACCTGCTGCGCTTTAACCAGCAACACATTTTCAACTCCTACAAACACACACACACACACACACACTCACCTACACACACACACAAGCACTCCTATACACACAGGCATACAGATGTACATACATGTAGAGAGATACACACAGGCTCTCACCCACACCCTCACACACACACTACAACACTCGCACATGCATCCTCTCAGAGACTTAGGCCATTCTACATTCATGTACACACATACACACTCACTTTCACAGGCACTCCCAACCTCGCACCCCCGACACACACACAAACCCACACTCACACATGTATCCCTTCATAGACTTACGACACTCCACACTCACATCCTCACACACTCGCTCTCACACTCACAAACCCCAACCTATACAGAAGACACACACACACATACGAAGATCAACATGCACACATATACATACACGTTTGTGGGGTGTTGTCCCCTGATATCAGCATTGTGCAACCTGTGTTGTCTACAGTAAAACAATATCGACAGCGTGAAATGACTGTCATCAACACATTGCACCTGCAGAGTCTATATTGTCTACGGTAATGCAATGTCTACAATTTGGGAATCTCGATATTTGGGCAATTATCATTTAGCGACATGCACATTGCTTACGGTGTTATAATGTCTGCCATGTGTGGAATCAAAATTTGGGCATTCAACTGCGTGCAGACTGTGTTTTGAACACATAATGTGATATTGGATCCTTCCCAGTCTTTTCAGTGGGACAATGCAGCCATTATCGAGCCCTCAGAGACTGAATGTAGCATTGTGGCCGGTGAGATCAATCTAAGAGGCAAATAGTTAACGGCCGGACCGAATGTCCGAAAGAATCAAAGATTGTTCCTCTCGCATCCCTGACGAAGAAGTGGTCCTGTCAATGTATTGGCCTCTTGGTGTTGAACTTGCTTTTGTAAAATTGAGTAGAAATTACTCTACAACTGCTTCTCAACCAAATGTTTAATCATAAAGAGTCAACAATAATAGGAAAAGTACTGAGAGTTCTTGTGGTTTGAAGGAAGAATGATTTCTGATCTTCTGATCTTCGATCTAGGAGGTGTGAGTTCATATACCATACCTTCACATGGAAACTAGGACGCATGAAACCAACTTTGAAATCATGTCCTTTTTATTCAGATAACAAAATGGTTGCTGTTTGTTGATGCCATGAATGGCATGCGTGAAAGCAATAACAGTCTGAGTTTGTACTGAAAACCATTCCAATTGAAAATGAAATTATGCTTTTGGGTCTTTCAAAGATGCTGGGATATTATGCGTACACACCATTTCTCTTTTTTCTGAAGGTGCAGCTACAACTTTCCGTTCCAAATGCATATATACTTCCAACGCTGCATGGCATGAGTGCTTCTACTCCCTTCGCATTGCAGTTTGCAGTTCATCAACCTTGGAAGCAATTTACTTTTTTGTCCAACTCGGTCTTCACACAGTTTCGATTGGACTATTTCTAATGGTGCTGAAGCTTCCCAAATTCAAATATTTCACGGAATCCACATTACAGTTTTCCCCACCAAATTTACACTGCACCCCTCCTCCACTATGAACTGGCACCAAAACATAACTCTTCACTAGACCAGCCGTTACACTGTTGGTAACATTGGAACTGCTTGTGTGCAAACTGGTTGAATTCTCCCCCCCACCCCAACAAAACATTGACAGCAGACAATAGGCAATGCATGTGTGTCCAACACTGTGAGACGTCATGGCATTTTGGATGATACTGCCAGTTATTTATTGCAATTTGACACCTTTCCCGATATATACATTTCCCAGCAGCTCACTCTGCTTTCTCTCCCCACCCCATCTCACTCTCCCGTTATGTTTATTTTTGGTTTCACTATTACATAGCCTCTACTTGATTATTCTGTCTGAGCCTCGTTCTGTTTTCTCTCTCTATCTCATTTTCCTCTTCCTCACTATTTCTCACTCTCTCCCTTTCCGCTTGCCATTTATTTTCCCTTGTGTTTACCTTGCTACTTTTATGTATCACAATCTGCAAAAAATATTTCAGCTTTCCACGCGTGTATTATTGGTATGCCTCAATGTTGGAGTTCATGCTGCAGAGCGATGCCAGAAAATAATTTGATGTATTTTGATTTATTTTTGTCACATGCCCCAAATGACACTGAAACATCCTATGTTGCCTGCAGTATGGCAGATAATAACACACAAAGACACAGGTGTGATTAAACTGGGCGAGCAATGTGGCGTTTCAGCTGCAATAGTGTGAAGAGAGCAACGTCAACTTAAGGTTTCAAGTTTGAGTTGTCCATTCGGGAGTCTAACAACAGCGGGGAATAAAATGTTCTTGAACCTTGCAGTAAGCGTCTTTAAGCATTTATACCTTCTGTATGACAGAAGAGAAAGAATTCACCCAGTTTTTCTTCTCAAGCTTAAGCATTCGAGGATAAGACGGCATCAGTTTAAGCTTAGAGGGGATAGTGTGAATGGGAACCTGAAGCATCTGTTTGACACAGCGGCTGGTGCGCATAAGGCATAAGCTGCCAGTGGAAGGACGCATTTGTACAAATACATGGATAGGCAAGATTTTGAAGGATATGCAACAAGAGCAAGGAAATGTGGCTTGTTTGGATGGACATTTTGGTCGGCACGGATCAGGTTGGGCCAAAGGGATTGTCTTTGTGCTGTAGGACTGCCTGACTTTATATGACTCTGAAATGTTGGAAGAAATTATAACTGGAGGGTAGGGGTGGGGTTTTAATGATGTTGAATGCTTTTCTGCGGCAAAAAGAAGTGTAGGTGGAGAAAATGGATTGAAGGTTGGCTTGAGTGTTGATCTAGACAGCGATCACAGCTTTCTGTAGTTTCTTCCAGTCTTCCGCTGAGCAGTTGCCATTTCAAAGTCCGATGCATTCAGGGAAAATGCTTTGTCTGGTGCATATGTGAAAGGTGGTCACAGTTCAATGAAAGTTAGATTCCATTGCCAATTGAATAGCTTCACCACTTCCAAATCGTACACGATTTGTCATTTTCTTTTCAAATGACTTTATCTGGCATTGCCTTTCTATTCATACCATGGCAGGTCCCACCTTCTCAAGCCGTCCCATTGCCTGAGATATGATGACTATCAGATCAAACCACTACCATTCTCTTCCAACGGTTACAGGATTCTAATGAATTGCTGTTGCTTTTCTTAGTGTTTACTTCTGAAGAAGAGTGAATCGCAATCCTGCCTGACACACCTCATCAAGCTGCTGGGAATCTATGCTCTTGGTTATTTGTGCAAAGAAACAGCAGAGGAATAATGGCCAAATCGTCCTTCTAGAATGCCGTGGTTATGTTTTTGGAATGTGTATCTTTCTGGAATATCTGAAGTAAACAAAATTGCTTCTGCTAAGTGTCTATTGCGACGGAGTGAATATTTGATGTGATGGCAATCAAGTGGGCTGTTTATCTTGGATGGCCTTGAGCTTCTCGATGGTTATTGTAAATGTACTTTTCCAGAGAATTGTAAAGCATCCCATCAGTCTCCTGACTTTTGGTTTGTTGATGGAGGGCGTCAGGAGGTGGGCTACTCACTGTAGGATTCCAAAGCTCTTACCTGCCACAACATTGAATGTTTTGATTTTCTGGTCAAAGTTACCCCCCTGAACTCCCTACTCAGCAACCCATGTTGTCAGTTTGGGACTCAATGATTGTGATGCCATTGGATGTCAAAGGACGATAGTTAGTTTCTTTCTTATTGCATGGTCTGCGTTTGATACTTGTTTGGCATAAATATGATTTTCCATTGCCCAGCTAAGTGGAAATCTTCCAGAATTTTTAGAGATTTGGACACAACAATTCTCCAGCTCTTCTGACCAGTTGTGCTATTCCAGCACCACACAGTCAATAACTGGTTATGAGTTTTGATTATGAAACTCTTCAGAGGATCACACTTCCCCAAGCCATGACCATCCGATATCTGAAGGAAGACCACGTCACCTTACAACTGTAAACACTGCAACCACACGTGTGGAATGTGGATTTCGCCAGTTTCCCCCACCCACTTATGCCAGTCCCAAGCCTCCAACTCAGCACCTCCGTCGAGAAAGGGTCACATTCGTTCCGAATTATGCACTCCACCCTCCACTCCAACCGATCAACTTTTCCCCACCTTCATGTATGTTACCTATTTTATTATTGCTTTGAGGAAAGGCTGAGGCACTTGGGGCTGTTCTCATTGGAGAAAAGAAGGTTTAGGGGAGATTTGATAGAGGTGTACAAGATGATTAGGGGTTTAGATAGGGTTGACAGTGAGAACCTTTTTCCGCTAATGGAGTCAGCTGTTACTAGGAGACACAGCTTTAAATTAAGGGGTGGTAGGTATAGGACAGATGTTAGGGGTAGATTCTTTACTCAGCGGGTTGAGAGTTCATGGAATGCCCTGCCAGTAGCAGTGGTGGACTCTCCCTCTTTATGGTCATTTAAGTGGGCATTGGATTAGCATATGGAGGTTATTGGGCTAGTGTAGGTTAGGTAGGCTTTGGTCGGCGCAACATCGAGGGCCGAAGGGCCTGTACTGCGCTGTATTTTTCTATGTTCTATGTTCAATGTTCATCTGCCTGTTGCATTCTCAGCTACCTTTCCCCCAGCCACACACCCCTCCTATTTGTCTCTCAGCACCTTTGGCCAACACGCCTCATACGTCATCAACGTCCTACATATGGCGATTACCCTGATAATTGGATGCAGTCTGCTTTTCCAGCACCACACTCTCGATGCTGATCTCCAGCATCTGCTTTCCGCACTTACTCCCAGAACTAGTTGTTAAGACTGGAGATCTGATCCGGGGTGTGTGGGATGACGGAGCGCCATCTACCGTGCATTGTTTCACGAGCCTGTGCTGCTCCCACACAATTTAGCTTGCATGTGTTTGTTATTCTATCTTCAGCAAGACCGTCCCTCATCTGTGAGATGTGCTTGGTGCTTAATATCTTCTTCATTTAAACCGTGTCGATGCGAAATAGAGATTGAAATAAATACCCAGGCTGCGAGGTTATCAATAACGTTTAAGTTCATTTTTGTTTTTCTTTCATTGGCGCGATCTGTGTCCTTGTTGTGGGGGTCGGGCATTCTATGCCCAGCCCAACTGTCTTTGACAATGTGGTGGTGATTTAAATTCTTCTACCACTGCAATCTCATCTCCAGTTTTTCTTGGTCCACCGCGGTCCATAGATGCCCAGGTTTGAAGCTGTTTACTTCGTTTGAAATAACTTTTAGCGACGTCGAGAGCACCACCGACTTACCTTAAGTGCTGCACAGCAGCTGCTCAAATAAACGGGCACCGGTTCTTAGAATGCAGTAAGAGATCATAAATGGCCCCATCTGCTCAGTTTACAGAACTTTCACGAAGTGGAAAGATACAGAGAGAGAGGGGGGGGGGGGGAGACAGAGAGAGAGAGAGAGAGAGAGAGAGAGAGAGAGAGAGAGAGAGAAAGAACGAGAGAAAGAGAGAGAGAGAGAGGGCGAGAGAAACAGAGAACAAGAGAGACAGAGAGGGAGAGTGAGATGGACAATGATAGTGCAGGATTGTAACATTAACAGTACGTCGACAGGAATTCCTTGCCTGCACAAAGACTGGTAAAGTGTGCTGTAAAATGATCTCAGCCTCTGTTTTTCCACCAACTTTCCCTGAGTTCTCTCGATGAACCTTTACAACTGTAGCCATATTTTAGACAGTGTAGATTTGATTTTCCAAACGGCCTCTTCTGTGCTGCATTTTTGTTTCATTCTGTGATTCCATCTCGGCCTCTCATCTTTTCTTTTATTTACTTCTGTCCCGAACTTTCTCGTTATTCTCTCTGTCTTTTTCTGTCTTCACTCCTTTCTTTCTTTGTTCTTTTCCTTCCTATATGCCTCTATTTTTATCACTCAATCTGCGGCTCTGTCTGACTTGATTTCACCTCCTGTCTCTTGTCTCTCCCTCTCTGTTTTTCTCCTGTCTCTTTCTAACACTGTCTCTACATGAGTTCCACTGCACCGTTCTCTTGATAGAATTCCAATCATTTGCGTTATTCCCACTCTGTCCTCGTTCTTCCATCACCATCTGTGTTCTGCCTCATGCTATCTCTATTTGTCTCTCTCTCACGCAGCATGATTATTTTTCCACATTCTTCAACCGTGTTGATTCTGTGTTGGTATGTTGAATAAATTCTTCCAAATAGCTTAGTCTTCTCGCCGGTCACCATGCAGTTTTTCCATAGGTTGCATGGAATGATCTGTCAAAGAACATGATGCAACAGCTCAGTGTCTATCTCAGGGACAATGCAAAAATCTGAATGGTTGCATATCCGATCATCAGATTCAATCCTAAATACTGTAAAATAACTTGTGATGATTTTGTCGATAACACATAAATATAAGCTTCACACAGTCAAACATTGCGTCCATCGTCGATGGGAAACTTCAGACGTTTTTTCAAGGGTTGTGATCGATTCTCAGTGAATCTTGTATTTTTAATTCTCCCCAGTTAACCCAGTTTTGTCCTCGAATTCGACGGTTTCCAGCCTCCATTTGAATTCTGCCATCCTCTATATATTTGGATGTCACAGTCTAAGCTGGAAGTGAACACAACGAAGACAGCGATAGTCTAAAAGAGGTTTACAAGTATAGGATACATGTAATAAACGCAGTTTTGAGGATATTAGGACGAGGCACATTCCGTCTTGCACAGGAATAGAATGAGAGACTTTTAAAACATGATGTTGTTAATCAGAGGTGATCAAAATAGACTGTGTCTCGCTCATAAATAAATAGAGTACCACGGTGCGTGGAGTCATACATAGATTTCAAGTGACTCGAAAAGCATCATACTCGAGATAGAAAAGTTATTTATCTCTCAAAACACGAAAATTTATTCTGTAATTGCTGCCTGGATATAAGCCGGAGGCAGATTCCATTGAGGATCTGAAAAGTGGCATTTAATGGAGGCTTGAGCAGAATGGATATACAAGGTTCTGGCGAAACCAAGGAGATTGCCATTCAGTCATGCCGGACGTTCAAAGAGAAACTTCGAAAAGTTTGGATTGAGCGGCCTCCTGCTGCACCCGGAGTGTTTTGTGATTTCGTGGGACATACGCCAAACATACAGCAAGGCTATGGACTAAATGCACAAATGAAAGAGCAACTGCTCTTCACAGCATAGTGGTATTTGTCTGAGTGTGGCTTCAAGGATCGGTGGGGATAATGGAGATTATGGGATCCAATGGTTACAAATGCATTTGTCACAGAGCAATGCAGTAGTCACTCTGGAGGTCTGATCATTTCAGCACAGGATATCCACAGAATTGTGCCCTATGCCCAGTTGCATTCATATCCTTCCTCAATGACCTTAAACGCCAGATGTCTGAAATGTCACACATGTTTAAGACAGGTGTAATCGAGCAAACTCAGATGAGTAAGCAATTATCTTGCCCCTCGGATTCTGCCTGAGCTGCTGTGCAATTCCAACGGAATGTGCTTGACTCTAATCTCCAGCATCAGCAGTCCTTACTTTTGCCTCATCTCACAAATTGCAGACATATTCGCTTGACATCAATAATGTGAACACTGATGTGAGCCAATATGCAGAATAAGTTAAAATAGACACAAGATGGAAAGTAAAACAACATGTGACAGTCTACGTTTTATGTCAAAGGCAGGCCCTGCCTGATAAAGCTGATTCAGGTATTTGATGATGCTTCAAAGTCAGTATATGAGGGAGTACTGTAAACGATCTTTTTGTTGGAGTTTCAGAACGTTTTGCTGCCGTGTCACTTGACAAATTGATTAGCAAATTCTAAATGTTTGTGATTGATTGGTCATTGGCAGCATGGATGTGAAATTGTGAAAGGATTGGAAACAGAAGTCATGTGTCAGATCGGAGACAAGCTGAAGTGTCGCTGCCAGGGGATGACTTTCTGAATCCTTGGTATTTTTTCTTACTTTGAAGAATCATTTCGAGATAGCTAATGAGGGGAAAATCCCTCAGTTTGGAAATGACATTGATGAGAGTCAATAGTGAATTGCAAGGATGCTAAGCACCTTCAGAGTGACATTAAAATAATAAAACTCACGCAGCGTGGATAGGTTTCACCAGGTGATTTTTAAAAAAATTTAAGTTCGGAAATATCACTACAACATGCCGGAGTGGGTGCAATACTTAATGAAAAGGTATTCTGCTGGAAATGGACAGCATATCAGGCCGCATCCATGGAGCAGTAATGTCGTCGTCTTGGGCATTCGCCCTCAGCAGGAATTCCTGATGAAGGGCTTATACCCGAACCGTCAAATCTCCTGCTCCTCTGATGCTGCTTGACCAGCTGTGCGTTTCGAGAACCAGACTCTTCTTCTCTGATCTCTAGCATCTGCAGTGTTCAGTTTCTGCTGGATGCAATAATTGCCAAACTGGTTTATTCATTAACTGAAAATACTTTGTGTTCTTACAAATGCATGCTGGGCTTGGATCGTCTCAGTATCGCTCCAACGAGATCAGCTGAATATGTTGGGAGCACAGCTCTTGGTGTTTGTGCTTCTGGTGCTGGAAAAGCCCATCGAGTCTGAATGTGGATTAAGAGGTCGCATTCTCTATGGGGGTACGTAAGCATTTCAGTCTTCAATCTGACGAGCTACTCCGAGAGATGGGAGGCATTGACAGAACTGAAACGTCATTCAGGTCAACCATAGATCTCCCTCAATTTAATTCTTCTTGCAATCCGCAGTTTTTAAAAAGGTCTGAACCTGAATGAAGCACTCTCAGTTTTTGGTTGCTGCCAAATTTCACAAAAAAAATCTCATTTGTGTGCATTACTTCAGCTACCGAGGAATGCACTCCTTTTATATTAAACCTTCTATGTACATTTAAGTTTTTGTTACAAAGGATGGTTCTGATCTGAGAGTCCATTCTTTATGCCAAACTCTAACCACAGAGCTCAGTATCTGGCTCCACCTCCCCTGTTCAGATCACAGAAGAATGACAGTGTGCATCCCCTGTCTGCATTCTCGATAACAGACCACAGTAGACTATGGTGCACTGACCATGTGCTACCTCTCCTAATAGACCATGCTGGGAATGCGTCGTTGAGCCCCGACCTCTATCGCACCTGGCCAGACCACACGAGGAGCACAGTGCACTTTTTCTGTCAAATCTCGCTTTTCCCAAACACACTTGGAGAACCTTGCATAATGCATGTCGACTTATACTCTGGAATTCTTTTCCTTTCAGGTGAGATATTTGGGTGCGACAAAATTCCTGGGACCTGTAGACAAACGATTTGTCGGAGTGATGAGTACAAAGTCCCTAACAAATGTTTCTGGGGTTATACCTGCTGCGTGGTCAGATGATGAAAACAACTGGGGAGTTGTGACTGTCGACTGTGACGTCACCACTTTAACAACTTGTCTAACTACAGAGAGATCCTCTGAGTCATCATAACATGACATTTTCTTCGATCTGTGTTAATTAAAATCACTTAATTTATCTCTAACTCGTCTCAATGTTGCATTTAGATATTTCACTAGTGGGGAGCTGTCTCAGTGCTCGCAATTGGGCAGCCCTGCTCCCTCAGCACTAATACTTCCAATTGTACCATGTCTTCAGCACCAACATTCCAATATTGCAGGAACCCCACAGCGCGAACCCTCTAATAATGTGTAGATCCCTCAGCAGTGACTCTCTAACAGACCGTCACTCCGTCAGAACTGACCCTCTGTCAGAACAGCGCTCTTCCAGCACTGGCATTCAGTTGAGATGAGAGTGAATATTCTGGAGACAGCAAACGCAATTGAGCAATGCTTGCATAGTTTCTGGGTGATAACCTTCAACTGTGGACATTGGAGCAATTTGGAATTTTCTCCATAGATATGCAAAGGATTGAGAGTGGGTAGGGTGTGGATGGATTTGCTCATGGTTGAAGTTGTTGCAATTCGTTAGGGTAGCTGAGAAGAGCGGGTGAAATATTTCCTACTGTGACCAAAAAAAACAGAGCATGTTGGGACAGGCTCTCATTAAGTGATTAGAAAATATAATGAGCAGCAGCACAGTCGCATGGGGAAGCAAGATGGTTCAGTCTTTAACTGTGCTGCATCACAGTACAAGGCATATGGCTTCGGTCATAGACTTGGGCGACTGCCTGTGTGGATTTTACACATTCTAGCCATATCCTCTGGGTGCTCCTGTTATCTCCCACAATGCAAAGTTGTGCATGTCAGGTGAATTGGCCGTGCTAAATTGCCCATAGTCTACAGCAATGTGTAGACTAGTCAGGGCTAAATATAGGAAAACAGGGCAGTTGATTGGGTTTGGTAAATAACTCTTCAGAGGGCCGGGTGGACTGGATGGGCGGAAGGGATTGTTTACACACTACAGGGATTCTGTAAAAAGAAGTCAGACAATAATCAGTTTTTCAAAGAATGGGGTTTTCTTCTGGATTGGATTCTCATTGACTCTCGTTTGCCTTAAAATCCTGAATTCCAAACCTCACTCAAATTAACGCCTTACTTTTAAGGATAATCACTTTCAACTCACGACTTGTACTTCTTCTTTGTCGAAGTTTGGATCAAAGCTGTCATGAATTTAAGGCTAATAAACAAGGCGAGTAATTCTGGATTGACAAAGACTCCTGCTTTCTACATTGTACTCCTTCAGAGAGAAAGTACAACATCGAGTTTGGTTCTGAAGCCAAATCCCATGACAAGATTTAACATCCTATATATTTTATGGAGAAGATTCACAGTTCAATCAACAGCATTTGTATTTTGCAGCAACTGCCAAAACTGGGAGGGGATTGGAAGGGCTCAGAGACATAAATCTAAGTGTGCAGTTGGCAGTGCAGTAAGTTAATTTGGAAGATAACAGGTCAATGCAGGTATGGGTTTATCGTGACAGTGTTGGAAAGGATGCAATGGATAGTTGGGAAGGAAGATGAACAGGTACATCATGTCAATATGGCAGCGCCAATTTGTAGCGTTGGTTCAGGTTCAGGTGGAGGAACGGCACCTGTGCAAACTATTGAAGTAGATATTTACATTGTGTGGCGGAAAGGTCCCACTGTGGACGACAAGACGTTCTTCTTCCAGTTGCCTGGTGGTTCGAATTTCGTGGTGGGGGAGGCCCTAAATTTGCTTGTCCTTGGAGTAGTGTGAGGGTGAGATGACGTGGTTGGCCACTGAGCGGTGGGTTTCATTGGTGTATGTATTCCTGAGATGTTTCCAGAAAATCTACAGGGGTTGCAGTCCTGTACCCAATGTAGAGAAGACCACATCGAGAGCAAGGGACACAGTAGATGTAGTGGGTAAATGTTCGGAAAAATCTCAAATGAACTTGACAACATACTTTGGGGCCTTGAACAGAGTTAAGGGGTAAATGTTAACTTTTTTTTGGCGGCAAGTGAAGGTTCCAAGTGTGGAGGGTGGGTAGATAGGGTGCGTGGACACAACATGTGAGTTCCAGAGCAAATTGTCCATGTGGAACACTGGCAGGGGTGGATCGGGAAGTATACTTCTGCTGGTGAGCAAGAATTTTATTTGGCAGTGATTAGAATCGGACCTTAGAGACATCATTTTCAGAAAGACTTCCGTGCGTGTCGGAAATTAGTAGCTCCAGGAAGTGGTGTGGGATGTTAAAATTATAACATTTTAAAGGTATCTTGATAGGTTATCGAATTGGCGGGATTTGGAGGGATATGGACAAATTGATGGCAAATAGTATTAGATTAACTTAGGTTACCTGGTTGTCACGGACGAGTTGAAACGAAGGGACTTTTGCTTTGTTTTGCATCTCTTTGATTACCTGACTCTGTGTAGAGTTATTGACTTTGGCAGGTCGATGCAAGAGGAGTTCATGCAGTAACTGGCAGGACCCTGAGGAGCATTGATACGCAGACAAATATTGGGATGCAAATCCATTGCTGCCTGAAAGTGGCAAAAAAAGAGATTACGTGGTAAAGAAGACGTGTGGAGTAGTAGTCTTCATTAGTCAGGAAATTGACTATAAAAGTTTGCAAGTTTTTCGGCAGCTTGTGAAAAATATTGTTCTGTGACATTTGCAGCATTGTGTGCTCTTCCGTTTTCCGCAGTACAGGAGGCCTTTGGAGATGTCGTGCAAAAGATTTATTAGGATGCTGCCTGGGTCAGAATGGATTTGCCATGAGGAGAAGTTCAATATTTTTCTTCACGGGAGATTTAGAGGTTAAGTCGTGCATTCAAGGAAGTCGATAAAGTTATAAGTGGCATGAACAGAGTGAATTGCACGACCATCTTCAAGAGGTTGAAATATCAGAAACCATGTTTAAGATGAGAAGGACAACCTTTAACGTAGATATGAGAGGCAACATTATTTTTTATGCAAAGTATGGCAAGTGCCTGTAACACGCTGCCAGCTTGTGAGGAAGCGTTAAAACAGATACGACAGCAAATTTTCAATGTAATGTTGGGAAAAAACATGAGTACACAGAAAATAAAAGCTTTCTGACCATGTTCAGACGAATGGGATCAGTTCAGAAACACATTGTATGTCTGCACAGACACGATGAGCTCAACGGCCTGTTCTTTTGCGGTACTGCTCTGTGTTTGAAATCATGATGGAGGAGCATGTCGATGAGACTGGGACAGCAAGAAGTTAAGTGGTCGATTAGAGTGTGAGATGGAGGGGGGAGGAAGGAGAGCGAAGTGGAAATATGAAGAATGATTGAGTGAGAGTGAGAGGAGAGCTAGTAGACGTTTCTGAGTTTTTAGAGTTACCCGTTCGGATTCAAGTTCCATTCATATGGATCACTTGTGTACTCTCTCTCGACCAATGATGCTCTCCCTGTAGTTTGCTACCAAATTTCTACATCAAACCTCCGGCTGTGTTCAAACCAGTGAGTCATAGAACTCAGTGTTAAATCCTTATTTTCTCGACTACATGCTCATCCAGGGAAGAACACAAAACGAAAAATTCAGCATGTCAACTTTTCAAAGCTGATCTAACCGACCTGCCACAGTCAGTTTCGGGAGTGAAGCATCGTCTTCTCTAAGAAGGGCAATGCTGATTTGAAAAGGAAACAAGCTGAATCTGTTGAAACGCTCTTCAACACTCGAGCACAAGGCAATATCCTGGCCAATCTCCAGAACCACTGCATCTTCTCCAATAAAACTTCATATCTCATACGATGAGCATTCCAGAACTGTAGTCTCGGTAGCTGTGGGACTCGGTCGGTTTATAATAAATGTCTGTATCCCACAGCGACCTAGACTATACCTCCTCCCACACTTCCCCCTGTAAAAACGCCAACCCATATTCCAAATTCCTTCATCTCCACAGCATCTGCTCCCAGAAGGTCCAGATCCAATACCGAACAACACAGTTGGCCTCCTTCTTCAAAGCCGCAATTTCCCCACAGCATGATCGACGATGCTCTGCACCGCATCTCCTCCACTTCCTGTTCCTCCACACTTGAGCCCCGTCCCTCCAATCGCCACAAGGACAGAACCCCTCTGGTCCTCACTTACCATCCCACCAACCTCCACATACATCATATCATCCATTGCCATTCCCGCAACCTCCAAACGGACCTGACCACCAGGGATATAGAACAAAGAACATAGAAAAATACAGAGCAGTACAGGCCCTTCGGCCCTCGATGTTGCGCCAATCCAAGCCCACCTAACCTACTCTAACCACTATCCTCCATATGCCTATCCAATGTCAGTTTAAATGCCCATAAAGTCGGAGAGTCCACCACTGTTACTGGCAGGGCATTCCATGAACTCACGACTCGCTGAGTAAAGAATCTACCCCAAACATCAGTCCTATACCTACCACCCCTTAATTTAAAGCTATGCCCCCTCGTAATATCTGACTCCATACGTGGAAAAAGATTCTCATGGTCAACCCTATCTAAACATATAATCATCTTGTACACCTCTATCAAGTCACCCCAAAACCTTCTTTTCTCCAATGAAAACAGCCCCAAGTGCCTCAGCCTTTGCTCATATGATCTTCCTAACATGCCAGGCAACATCCTGGTAAACCTTCTTTGCACTCGTTCCAGTGCCTCTACATCCTTCCTCCAGCATGGTAACAAAAACTGCACACAATACTCCAGATGCGGCCGCACCAGAGTCTTATACAACTGCAACATGACCTCAGGACTACGGAACTCAATTCCTCTACCAATAAAAGCAAGTACGCCATATGCCTATGTAAATAGCACTATTTACCTAGGTGGCAACTTTCAGAGATCTGTGAATATGGACACCAAGATTGCTCTGCTCATCCACACTACCAAGTATCCGACCATTAGCCTAGTACTCCATTTTCTTGTTACTGACCAAAGTGAATCACTTCACACTTAGCTACATTGAACTCTGTCTTCTACCCCTATCAACGTTTCGAAAAGACCACTCCCTCTGTGACTCCCTTGTCAGGTCCACAGCCCCCACTAAGCCAACCTCACCTCCCGGCACCTTCCCCTACAACCGCAAGAAATGCAAAACTTGCGCCCACACTTGCCCCCCTTACTTCCCTCCAAGGCCCCAAAGGATCCTTCCATATCCGCCAGAAATTCACCTGCACCTCCACACACAACATTTATTGCATCTGTTGCACCCGATGTTACCTCTTCTATATTGGGGAGACAGGCAGTCTCCTTGCAGAACGTTTCAGTGAACACCTCTGGGATACCCGGACCAACCAACCCAACCACTCCGTGGCTCAACACTTCAACTCTCCCTCCCACTGCACCACGGACGTGCAGGTCCTTGGAATCCTCCATCGCCAAACCATAGTAACACAACCGCTGGAGGAAGACCGCCTCATTTTCCGCATAGGAACCCTCCAAACACAAGGGATGAACTCAGATTTCTCCAGTTTCCTCATTTCCCCTCCCCCACCTTGTCTCAGTCCCAACCCTTGAACTCAGCACCACCTTCCTAACCTGCAATCTCCTTCCTGACCTCTCCGCCCCCACCCCCACTGCGGCCTATCTCCCTCACCTTAACCTCCTTCCACCTATCGCATTTCTAACGCCCCTCCCCCAAGTCCCTCCTCCCTACGATTTATTTTAGCCTGTTTGGCAAACTCTCCTCATTCCTGAAGAAGAACGCATGCCCGAAACGTCGATTCTCCTGTTCCTTAGATGCTGCCTGACCTACTGCGCTTTTCCAGTAACACATTTTCAGCTCTTGCCTTGTTGGGCCTACCCAAGTGCATGTACTCGTACTTATTTGGCAGAAACCCATTTGTCACTAATCAGCCCATCAATTCCATATTCGAGTCTTTTAAACGGGAGAGAATAGTATCTTGAATTACGAATGGCCTTCTTCTGCTCTTCCATGATCCTATTCAGGTAAGCATCCACCCTTAAAAAAAGCCTAGTAAATATTCCTTCTAAAACAGGAATCAGCTCGGCCAGAACCAGAAAACCCAGGTGAATATACATTGCTCTTCGAATTTTCTCTTAGAACTCCTCAGAGTCGCCATTAGCAGACACGATGCACTTTTTAAGGAGTCCGTGCCAATCCGCACATAGTATTCATTCTCAGAGAAAAGGGATTGATTCCATCTCCTATTTGTTAAAGTGAACACGTGTTAAGCTTTTCTTCACCACCCTGTATACCTGCGAAACCACTTTCAAGTAACCATGTCACTGAATACTGGATATCTCTGTTCGGCAACATTCCCCAGACGTCCCATTAACAGTGTAAGTTCTTTCCTTGTTTGGCTTACCAAAATAAAATGCATTGAATTTCTCTACATTGAGCCCCATTGGCCACAACGAATACTGTGTTGTGATGCTGGTGGACATATGGTACCCTAATTATGGCAGTAGAAAGAACTGAAGCAGCTTTCGACCGAGTCGGTGTTTTTTTTTTATCTTTTTATGGGTGTGTTTTCGTCTGTTCAATGTACACCTGCTTCACAATATACACTACACTGATTGAAGAAGTAATCTGAAGAGATTTTGAAGTTGAATATAAAAGTGTTTGACCACAGTACCCAACAAAAGAGAGTGAGCTGTTGGTCAATGTCCAAGGACAGCTCAGTCCCTGCAGCTCACTGAAGAGTGGCAGACAGGACGGAGACTATCAGTACGACTGTTCCTCTTCAGAGGTGAATGTTTAGCAAAAGTGTCCGTCCACTCGGTTTTGCTGTCAATTTGACAGGACCAAGGCGGAGCAAGCCCCGACCATGCATGTAAATGTGTTGATGTCAGAACTCTCTTGTTGTTCATATGCGGACAGTTTTAATAGCAATTGCAGCCACATTCAGTATCGAAGGTCTGTCCTGACTCTTTATCAGATGTTGGCTGCTATGTGTCTTATCACCATGCTTGTGTGATGATGCAAATACATTCCAAACCAAAGGTGTCACTCTCATGTTTGAAACTTTTCCGAACTTGTGATTATTCAGTTCAACATCTTCTTTAATGATTCACTCAAAGTATAAAACACCTGCACACCGCGCCCACAAAGAATCTCTCCTTAGTCACTTCTTATTTCACACCTTCCTGATGCCGCTCGGTGACATATAAAAGTTAATGATTTCCAAATCATCTACAGACTCATTCCACTTTAATCTCGTTCAGTTGGAAATTCCTAGGAGATACCTGAGGTCCTTTAATTGCCATCCTCCTGAACCATAATGCAGGATATAAGGAGAAAGGAAAATTGAATCCTGAATTTACTGCAAATGGACTGAAATATATGAAGGCAAATTGTTATTATAATTAAACAGATTTCGTGAGACCACAGTTGGAGTATTTTGTTCAGTTTTGGTTAAAGTTCTTGAGGAAAGATTTGGTGGCACTGGAAGCAGTTCAGCGGACGTTCATCAAGTTGCTTCCACACATGATAAAGCTGTAAAAAAGGAGTGCAAGTAACTTTAGCTTGAACTGGAACCTCATGATGGAGTTCAGAAGGGTGAGTGTTTATCTGATTGAGACACGTTTAGGAGAAAGGCAATTGATAAGGTTGACATTGAGCAAATGATTCTGTTTTTGTGGGATAGTTTCGACCACGAAAACTGGGATACATCGTAAAAAGAGATATTTTGAAAGCTGAGATGAGAAATAATTGCTTTTCTCAGAGGAATGTGATTCATATGTGCTCACTTCCCCAGAATGCATTTGGTGGAATCCAGAATTAGAATGTACTCGATTTAGAATTAGAATTAGAATTGGACTATTTGTCTAGTGTGCTCAAGCACAGAGAGAGAGAAGCAAAGTTAAAAGTGCGTGTTGTCCACATTCCCGGCGCAATCTTAGATGCAGAGGTGTCCAATGACAAATCCTATGTATTATGTAGAACGGTAAGGAAATATAATTAAAAGTCAACATGAAAGCCTTAAAAGAGCAAAATTAAGAAATACTGTCGAAAGGCCAACATTGAATATCAAGGAGCAGTGATTACATTATCTCTGATTAGAGGTCAGAAGTGTGGCACTGGAAAATAACAGCAGGTCAAGCAGCATCAGGTGAGTAGGACAGTCGATGTTCAGCGATAAGCCCTTCATCAGAAATGTGATATTCCTGATGAAGGGCTTTTACCTGAAACGTCGAAATTTCTGTTCTTCTTTTGGGGCCTGAGATGCTAATATTTTGAGCTGCACACTACTTGACACTGATCTCCAGCATCTGCAGTCCTCACTTTCACTCTTATTGCAGGAGCGTATTTCGTGGCACTAGTGCAGGGCAATAACCACTTGCCACCTGTCAGCTCAAGCTTGTGTACTCCTTCGATCTTCTTGTGAGGAATATGGACTCTTCGGTAACTGAGGAGTCAGGGATGGGTGCTTAACATCGTACAATCATTGGCGAAGCCAGCACTTCCTTTGAGGTGACACTTTGTTGGAATGTGTCCTTTTTGGGTAAGGAAGTCAACCCTTTAAGAGAGATCTTAAGGAACAACTTCTGTCACAGGTTAATATGGTGTTCATTACCACAGACGACTATGTGGCTCATTCATGAAAATGCGTGTGGAATTAATAAGGGGAATAAGTCCCTTGAGAAAAGAAAAGGAAGTGGAGTGAAGGATGATCAGATCAGCCACGATCTGTTTCAATGGCGGGAAAGACACAATCGACTCTCTGGTTTAATTCCCCCTCTGCCTCTTCCGGTCATATGGGAAGAAATTGAAAACTGAAACGTTCTGCTATTGCTCACATATGACATATAGTAAAAATATTGACTTGTCAATGAACAATCTAAAGATATTGGAGACAAGTGCATAGAGACTTGACAAAGCATGACCCACAAAGTACAGCAGGAATGAGGATGGGAAGAATTCAGCATTTAATTTGGCTGCTGAAAGCACAGTGGCTCCGGGTAGTTCTGGTCATGTTCAGGGAATACCTGAGGAGCATATATGCTGGAAGCTGTTTTCAGGCGGCGAGCGATTGCGGAGATACAGAGGGTGTGATGAACTGAAGGGATATTGAACCGTGATGCAATAAAACCAGCTATCATAGGCAAGCACTTGTGGAATAGCAGGAGCAGTTGAGGACTCAGAATGGCCTCATTCGTTCTCCAACACCTCCATTATGACCATTTTTTGCATATCTCAATAGACAACTTCTAAATATTTTTTGCTTATTTTGGAAATCGAAGCAAACGGCAATGAAGAAACTGAACAGGTGTTGCATAATCTATGGAGAGACATAGAGAGAGATCAAAACAGCGTGCATGTACAGGCCAATCTGACTTCCATTAGAATTTCTTCAGAATTTAAACTCGAAACGTGATCAATATTTGTCTTGCACTTGGGAGGTTGCCAGACCATCTTGGGAATTTCCAGCATTCCGCGTGCTCTCCATTCACTTTTAAATGTACCACATCTCCATTCATAACCCACAGGTAGTCGAGCCTATGATCAGTGAGACGTTCTGAGACCATCAGTGACTTAAGTATCAAAATCAATGTTATTGCCACTGTCCACTAAGCACTGACCAGCCAAAATTTGAGGCACATGCGCATGAGAGTTGGAAGTGCATGAACTCATAGACGATTCAATGATTAATCATCTCACAGATACGATAGCCATTGCCTCCACCTTCAACATGCTAAATTACCAGACGACTGACTGTACCCATTGTGAACAGGGAAATGATGCAGGCTTGTTACAGTCTTCAGACAAGCTGTATGTGGATGTCCTGACACACGTCAGTTACCATCGCTGGCTGAGGTGGGAATCAACCTTTGAATTCTGATTCGGAGTTCCTGCCTCACTGCATTATCGGATGAGTAGAACAGATAGGACACCGTGACCATGTAATCAGCAGCCTTTACTATTACTTTGAACTACTTGAGTTAAATGGTTGGCGCTTTTTTCTCATTCATCTGTGGAGACAAATAAGGGTGGAGTTCATAACCATGTTTTTCTGATGGAAACAAAATAAAATTCCATGCAGTAGGAGAAACGAATGCAGTGATTTTTTTTCATCTGTTTTATCAACTCTTCGAAATTGCAGCGCCATTTTTTGGGAATCATGTCCATTAAACACAAGGTCCCTTTGTTCCTATACTGCCTTCAAAGTTTAATACTGATCCTGCATTGTTTCTAACAAGAAACAATCATTATTTCAGTATATACATCATTTTCCTGCCTTATACTTGTGGAAATGTCCCTCCAAAAATGTTTGTTACCAGCACGGGATTCAATGGCCCTTGCTAGGTGGCCTGAGAGTATTCTCCCTGTACCGGCATGGTGATCATTGTGTTAGCGTCGACAAACCCAGATGTCAAAAGCAAGATGATCTCACGTTTATTTCTTTTTTATTAAGATCCTCAAGCTGTATCAACGTCAACTTTCATCGCACTTCCTCCTGCTGTTCACCAGCCTATTTTTGTCTTGACAGAATCTTTCGGAAAAAAAATGACTGCATGATCTCTATATTCCTGGCGGGTTATAGATGTTAGGCCCACTACCTTCTTTCACTTAGATTTGATTTGCCGTGCATTGTCTCGGCAGTAGCAGTCCAGAACATTGCAGTTAATAGGTGACGACCTTCCATTATGTGTTCTGTATGAAACCTCCACTTTTTCAACTGGTTTTCCAGTAGGCTGCAGGGTATTCAGTGTCTCCCAAAAGGCCTCCACTCAAGGCTTTGGGAACAACCTTGGATTGGTAACAGTCTAAGGGCCTGCCAGACTCTTTGTTTTACTCTATCAAACCCAGTAGGACCAATCATAGGATTGCCCACAACATTCTTCAGGTCAATCCATTATCACTCTTAATTGTGGCAGCCCAACTACCTTTATTAGAAGTACCTTCAATTTTCCCACCGCCAACAGCTGCCCTGTGGTGACGTATTCAAAAGCTCTAGTCCATGTTCCTGCTCCATCACGTAAACTGTACAAAACATTTCTTACCCTTTCTAGATCCTGGGTTTCCCAAGGAATGTAGAGCGCTGTATTCCTGCCAACCTACTTTTATAAACAATGACAGCATCTTACATTGGAGGAACTTCTGTCCCTTCGTAGAATTGCGACATTGTGATTCCCCAACAGATACCAATTCCAACCTAACTTGTAGTTCCTCACATCACACTGCCTGTGTCGCTGCCTCCTCTGCTCACCTCCCCAATAAGTCTCTCCCTGTCTCTGCACTGCATTCCTGATATAACTTACATATGCTTCAAAGTCATTTTGCTCTCTTAAAATGCGCAATGTCTGAGATTCTATATCTTACAGAGAGGAGTGTACCACAAAAAAATTTTAAAAATCAACACGTGGAGTTTTGAATTAATCACTTTAATCTATACTACTTCTCCCCCTGCGTAGTTTTACTGTACAATCCTCAGCGTCGCCTCAAAATTTAATTGAGCATCTTCTCTCTTGTTCTTTGGTTCAGAGAAACCCAGCAGCGGCTTTCTTTATGATTCTTCATTCTCGATAAAACTCCCTTATTCGAGCGAATGTAGTCCAAATTAACAACAAAAGCCAACCCTTTTCTTTTTACAGGCTAACTCAGGAGAGCTCCCGGTTGAACTGGGAAATGCCCTGCAGCTGCAGCCTATTTTCAGAGGAAATTGTTTTTCTTCCCCCACTCCGATCTGGGTTGCGAATTTTTTATGGAAGAATCACTCAGTGTTATATGAAACATTTTCAGGAGACTCGGAAAATTCTTCACGAAATTAAAATGTCATCTTGCAAAGCCAAATCTGTGGGAGCCAGCAAAATGTTTTCCTGGCACCTGCATGCTCTTTGTTCTCCGGCAACTGATACAATTGTTCTTCCCGTGCTTATCGGAGAACGTTAGCATAAGCAATCATTCTGGCTTGCTTTGTCTTTCTCAACTAATCATCGTTCGTCATACTGATTCCCTCCATCACACTTAACCTATCGCATTACAACACCATCGAACGAGGTAATGCAATCCAACACAATTGAAATACTTGGGCAAATTCACGAATAGGAAAGGAATAGAGGAATACGCAAGGCAAAGTTTAACAGCAAATATTTGCAAACTGTAGGGCTTGGTCATGTGCTCTATTGTTCTTTGTCTTATCTTAAATAGTGAAGATACAGCAGCAGGGCGCTCGGTCCAACGTTTCTGCACTGGCTCTTTGAAAGCATCGCATGTGTGAATGACAGTGTCCTTGCAGTTCTCTAGCACAATACCTATCCATTCTTCGCAAATCTTCTTCCAATATCTCTTTTGAACTCCCCAATGGAGCGTACCCTCGCTATACTCAGGACCCGTGCATTCCTGATCAAAATTCCGTGGTTTGCAAGGTAGATTGTTTTCTCCATTCATTTGTGTTTTTTTGCAACTACCTTTTATTCTGTGCCTGACCACATTTTCCCGGTTCTCTGTTCATTTGCAAACGGGAAGATATTTATGCAGCACGCCTTGGTCCACGTTCCTCATGAATTTGTCACTCCCCTGTCACATCAAACAACCATCATCACTTCACCTCTACACCCCGCCCTTTACCCGTCTCTTGTCCATAGAAAAAAGTCTCACATTCTCCAATGCACAGAAGTGAGGCTGTTCTTTTTAATCATGAAAACATTTGCAAATCTCTTCGGCACTCTCTGTCGCTCTAAAATGTTCATCTGCAGCCCAGAGTGTGATGTCCAGAACTATGGGCTAAACTTCAGCTGAGAATGGAGGCTGCAGTGAAGACAATCAATAATGAAAAAGACTGGGGGTGGGGATGCCGGAGCTAAATAGGATTATAAATACTGAATTTATCCTCAGTTAATCACATCCCATCACCAGAAATTTGTCCACCCGTGACCATAATGGACACAATATTTGGTTTGCAGGTGTCGGTTTGAACTGGGAAGGACAAGGTTAAAAATGATGCAACATCAGGTTATGGTCCATCAAACGCATACTCCTACAGACTCACATATTCACGGCCTAACCTCTCTCACGCTCATTTCATACTCTCACGCCTGCACACACAGGCACACACATGCACACTCTCACAGACCTACAACCATTACTCACACAGACATCAGCTCGCTCTTTCATAGACAACCACACGCCCCTCACACACTCCAATATACATGCGCCCACTGGCTACCCCCTGAACATAAATTTAAGCTGAAGGGTGGAAGTTATAGGGGAGGTGTCAGGGGTGGGTTCTTTAGCCAGAGAGTGGTGGAGGCATGGAATGCGCTGCCCGTGGGAGTGGTAGAGTCAGAATCATTGGCGACCTTTAAGCGGCAATTGGATAGGTACATGGATGGGTGCTTAATCTAGGATAGATGTTCGGCACAACATCGTGGGCCGAAGGCCCTGTTCTGTGCTGTATTGTTCTATGTTCTATGAACTCACATACATAGATTTGTGGGGTGAATTTGCATTTACAGCATTAAATTATATTTTGCTCAAGAACTCCAGAAATCCATGTAACATTTTAAAAGTAAGCTTTTTTTAAAAAAAAATAATGTCGGTCTAACCTAACATTGGAACACGCACAGAATTTTACTTCTCACATACAAAGCATTATCTGAGCTGAGACAGAAACCTATTGTTAAAAGCTATCTTGCGAATTTAACTTTAAAACAAGTTCTGAGATTTAGATATGAAGGAACCGGATCAAGGAAGACCATTCTAAAAAAAACCGAAAGAATTAACAGAAATTTGTTTAATGTTATATTCCGTAGCACTGAAATCCTGTTGCTATAAGTTCTGTGTCCTATTATTCTGATCCACAAACATCTGAAGAAGATGCAGCACTTCGAAACCTTGTGCCTCCAAATAAACGTTCTGAACTATAATCTGATGTTGTCTGATTCTTTACTTTGTTCATCACAGTCCAACAACAAAACTTAGAAATGATGACTGAGTGATGGTTCTGTTCCTATGTAATCTACTCAGAAAAAAAACACTTATTATTGCACGAACTAATCTGATGTTCATGGGTTATTCAATTATTGCTCCCACAGGTAGACGATGAGCTATTAGATCATATCCCATCGCAGATCATTAATTTCAACTCAGCGAAAGGTTTTCACACCTGATGGCGATTGTTGAGAAAATGAATAACTTCACAGGCAATTATTTAACAAGCCAACGTTAAATATGTCTTGTTTTAAAGTCTGCGCATAAGAATCAAGCAGAGCATGAGAGCCACGAAGCGAGGTGGCATCGGGCAATATGCACAAGGAGAGGGGAGACAAGGATTGATTGATAACGATGCGAAAGTGCAGAATTAAGTAGAGAATAGAAAACGACACAAAGACGGGTATGGTCTGACTGGTAGGTGGAGAAGGTGAAAGGCAGCGATTGGGAAAGCAGAAATAAAAGGACAAAATACAGTAAGGCAGAAGTGCACATACACTGTTGAAACAGAGACAGAAAGGAGGAGAGAAAGAGGGATATGATTATAGGAAGTGAGACGGAGACAGAGACTACATTGAGAGCAAGACTGAGATAGAAATAAATGGAATAAAGGATGAAAGGACAATATGCAATCATGGAATCAAAGAAACATCCCGTTTAGAAGAAGCCTTTTGGTGCATCGATTGTGTACTGCTGTACTGCCAAACTAGGGAGTGAGTTGGAAGAATTGAACGGGAGATATGCAGAAAGAGCTTTGAGACAGAAATAGTGGCAAAGATAATGCGAACAGCATCTTCTATTTCACTTGCCGGCTCCAGAACATACCAGAGTACTGCAGATGAATCGATTCGCTGTTTTTCTTTGTCAATATTACACGGTCGCCTGACCATTGTGCATTTCTCTCTCTCGATCTCTTTCTATCAATCTTTCTCGCTTTCTCCTTCTGTCTTATAATTTCTTCATGATAGGCCTTTAAAAAAACAGTTTGGACAAGTTCCTCATGTCCTGTCAATTTTGGCGTACTTTATTCCAATTGCTGGTGAGTGTCAGCCTTGGGCTACGTAACGATGTTCTTGACATCGATGTACTTAACTGAAAACGAAGCGAAGAGCTGTATACATGGGCCTCAATGAGAGGCTTTGAGTCAAGCGCAACACAGGATGAGATTGGCATTAATTCACGAAACCTACTCTTCACTATATTATTTAAGCAGCTTTGTCTGGGAAATGAATGTTGGCTCAGACAGAGACTCCCAGCTAACATCAATGAATTCATAAAAGCCGAAAATTAAATTCAACTTCAAAGATTCACCTGATGGCAGTGACACTTTCTACAATCTGTAACGTGCATCAATTGTATTTCAATGGACATTGTTGGAAAGGATTTCAGACATATTGAAAAATAAGAGGTTCTCCTTAATTCAGAAATGCATTTAAGCTTTACGACATGCGGAACGCAGGTGAATTAAAAATGTGCGATGGCAGGAGGTCTGCAATCCATATCCATCAGATCTGAACCACAGTCTATGCACACCTGGTCGTGGGCTTCGGTTACAAAAATGGAAAGTGAATGAGAATCCTCATACTTCCCCATCCTGGATGCTGGGTGATCTCAGCCCGTCAGTGACATACACAAGGAATAAGTTCTTCTACAAATGTTTAGTCATTGTCTTCCTTAGTTAAATCATATGTGGAACACTCAAGTTGCAGAACACGAGTAACATTGAGTGCAGTTCTTTTAGATTTACACTTCAGTTAAAAATGCATCATAATACGATTGATATAATGTACAGGTATCGATGTTGGACTGAGGTGGACAAACTTAAAAAGCTGACTCCACGAGATTATAGTCAATTAGGTTTATTTGGAAGTGCAAGATTTCAGAGCGCAGCCTCGAAAAAAGCACACAATCTGTCGGCAGTTAATTAATGTGACATGTCAGAAAGTCCAACTTTGGACACAGAAACAGTATCAATGCAGTTTACAATAAAGCTGGGCTCTAATATGACATCTTTCATTCATTGTCTGAGCACCAATGTCACCTTTTTTTATATAAACGCTTCAGCTATCTCGGGAAAATGACTTGAACGGATTTACATGTTAATGAATCGGAAACTGCAACTCATTTGAAGTGATTAAAGACTTAACAACAATCAAAACATTTTCTTGTCATTGCATAGCACCAGATGGACAACACTATGATATTTTGCAAGAAGTGCTGTGCCCTCTTATCCAGCCCCACTAGCAACCTGCTGAAAGAACAGTGCTCTGAAAGCTTGTACATCCAAATAAATCTGTCGGCAGATGAACTAGTGCTGTGTGATTCTTTACCAATAACATAAAATATGTTCTTTTTCGTACATGTCATTTTGCTTGGAACACAGGTCGGACCCAGCTTCCCCAACTGTGAGACAGCGTTGGTCGACGGGACCTCACAGCGGTTAATTATTCAAGTTCAACATTTAGTCGCTCCCTCAAATTCACCCTCCACTTTCTTGACCTTTGTCAGCTTAGTGAGTGAGGATATAATACGCTTGGGACAATCCCGAGACGAACACACTCCGCTGAAACTCACACATCTATGTTCACTTTTAGTTGCCTCTGGTTGGTATATGCTGCCAGTGGGAGGGGTTATCCCCAGGGACGATGATGGAGGTGATCAGGATATTGGCGTAAGGTATGATTCCCAGAGGATGTCTTCATGCGGCCTACAAGATATCAGCTTGGCACGGTATTTTTTGGGATATCCCGTCCCTCCCAGGCAACAGTGAGATAAAATGTTCCAAGTTCAAAATGAGAGATGGTCAAGAGGTGGTGATCACTGCAGTGAGTTTTATTCCCATCTTTCAGAAAGGAGAGGGCGAGTGGATCGTGATATTGATAAACGGAGCATAGCCTGAATTTGAGAAATCAAAAGTGAGCCTCCTTCAGAGCTTTAGTCATTTTTTTAATCGGAGGTGTTCCCGTTCGGAAGCTCTTTTTTAACTCGCAGCACTTGAAAATCCAGAAACATCTGAAAGGAACTGTCTTCTCACCTTCATTGCATCGGTTCCGCCTGCAGCTCCCTGCTTGACATCCTGTGAAAACAGAAAGGAAGATATAGTCCATGCCATCGTTCAGGACCCTCGAGCATCCAGGCTGATACCAACAACGGAACCATTTCAAATATTCTCTCGGTGAGATATCTAACTAAAGATTTAGTGATTGTAGTTGATTCCCATGTTGTCGGGTTAAGCGAAGTGCGGTAAAAACAATTACTGCAGATGCTGGAAACCAGAGACTAGATGAGAGTGGTGCTGGAAAAACACAGCCGTTCAGGCAGCATCCGAGGAGCAGTAAAATCGTAGTTTCGGGCAAAAGCCCGAAGTGACTTATCTCTCCACGCTTCATGGTTTTTTGTCTGTATTTTTGATGAAGGACTATTGCCCGAAACGTCGATTTTGCACTCCTCGGATGCTGCCTGAAGTGCTGTGCTTTTCCAGCACCACTCTAATATAGAGCCTAGACAAAGTATGTACAGAGCCTGACAGTAGTTTGGCCTTCCAGCTCGTCGTAAACAAGTGGTGAAAGGAGACAACTGTGTACAGTGCTCCAAGAGTGACCTCTCGAATGTGTATCGAGTCATAAAGTCATAGAGATGTACAGTGTGGAAACAGATACTTCGTTCTAATTCGTCCATGCCGACCAGATGTTCCATACCAATCTGGTCCCAACTGCCGGCATCCAGCCCATATCCTTCCAAATCCATCCTATTCAGAAACCCATCCAGAAACCTTTCAAATGTTGCAATTGTACGAGCCTCCACCACTTCGTCTTGCAACTCTTTCCAAGCATGCATCACCCACTGCATGAAAAAGTTACCACTTAGTTCTCTATTATATCTTTCCCCTAACATCTAAACCCTATGCCCCCTCCCCCAACCCCCGCCATGGAAAAGACCTTGTCTATTTACCCTATGAAGATACCTCATGATTTTCTCAATTCCCATGACGTCACGCCTCAGCCTGCGATTCTCAAGGAAAAAACAGCCCGCAACTATTCAACCTCTCCTGCGAGCCCAAAACCTCCAACCCTGGCAAAGTCCTTGTAAATTTTGTTTTGAACGCTTTCAAAGTTCACAACCTCCCTCTGTTAGGAAGGAGAAAAGAATTACACGCAATATTCCAAAACTAGCCAATGTCCTGTACAGTGCAACATGACCTTACAATCCCTGTTGTCAATATTGTGATCAATAAAGTAAAGCATACCCAACGCCTTCTTTACTAAAGTATCTACCTTTCACGCTACTTTCAAGAACCTATAAACCTGCATTTCAAGGTATATTCTTTCAGCAGCAATCCCGAGGACCTTATCATTGAGTGTATAAGTCGTGCTAACATTTGTGATCCCAAAATGGAGCACATTCCAATTGTATAAATTAAATAGCATCTGCCACACCTCAGCCAAAAGACTTATCTGTTCAAGATTCCGTTATAATCCGAGGAAATCTTCTTCGCTGTCCACCACACCTGCAATTTTGGTGTCATCTGCAAACATACTAACTATAACTCTTTAGCCCACATACAAATCACTTATATAAATGACGAAAAATAGATGACCCAACATCGATTATTGTGGCACTCCACTTGTCACAGGTCTCCAGTTTGCAAAACAGCCCTCTACCATCTCATTGTGTCATTCCTCTTTGAGACAGTTCTGTATCCAATGGCTAGTTCTCCATGTATTCCATGAGATCGAAGTTTGCTAATTTTTCTCCCATGGGTAACCTTGTCGAATGCCTTACCGAAGTCCATATCTATCATGCCTACCGATCTGCACTCATCAATCCTCTTTGTCATTTCTACGAAGAACTCGATCAAGTTTGTCCGACGGTAATTGTGCAAACTGCTGCAAGTGAGATGCAACCCAATCAGCAATATACTGCTTCGAGGAGCTGAGTGGACTGCTCCTCTTTACTGGAACGAATTGGCACACTGCTCACTGAGAGACATTCTCATCTATAGGACCATAACAAATAGGAACACGAATAGGCCACTCGGTCCCTTCAGTCTGTTCGTGCATTCCAAGAAGTCACGGGCGATCCGACACACCTCATATCTAATTACCTTCCCTTACCACAAAGGCAGGCATTCAGTGACTGATCAAAAATCTATCCCTCTTAGCATTAATTGTAAATTTGGAAACTTGCTGGAAAACTCTGCATGGCAAGTAATTTGAAACCTGTGAGAGAAAATTTCCGCCCACACCGCAGTCTTAAATTGGTGTTCCTTCATTCAGAGGCAATGCTACCTGAACCTTGTCTATCTTTTGAGTGGATCCATCCCCTCTGCATTTACCCTCAAGACCCCTCTCAACATAATTACTTATATTACAATTAAATTACCTCCCATTACCGTATATTTAAGTGAATAGAAATCCTGTGAAATATTTCTGCGTGAGACAATACCTCCATGGCAAAGATAATCTCAGTGAACATTCTCTGAACTGTCTCTACAAATGATTTTCTTAAAACGAAAAATAAAACATTCTGAATACAGGGTGCTTATTCACTGCAGAATGGCAGAATCTGCATTAGCCTCAGGAAAACAAAGACGAAAAGTCAGACTTCGCTCGTTCTCCGCTTGCTACTGACGTATTACCAAATCAGCAATTTAGGATCGAATGCTTTGTGATATGAAATTAAAATGAGTGAAGTTGCAAAGTTATTAAGATTGAATTTCGTTACACCACGCACTGGAAGACATCAATGGCCTCATCATGCACCTGGTGATGGTTTTGCAAGTACTTTTCATAGACATATACTGACCGAATATAACCCTTGGAATCAGTCTTTCATCAGCAGTGATTGAATCGACAAACACGGGAACGATGAGAAGCCAAAGCACTGCTTTCACCATTCTGCTGAGAAAGTCCTGAGAGTCCTGCTGGAATGATTGAAACACTGAGGCTGTGCATCAGAAAAGAGAGGCCGTTCTGTAGTTAATGATCACAGATGATACACCTTGTGCTCATTCTCAAGATAGTTCACTCACTGAGTGCAAAGGAACACTCAACTGTATTATGTGAAAAGTGTGAAAGTTTGAGTAAAATCACTGCATTGTCGAACTAAGTATTTTTCTGTAGTTATGGAAAGTATTTGGCGATGTCTTTTCCTGCTGACTCTGAGAAAATCACTCACGTTGCCAATAAAATTGGGACCTAATTCCCAGCAGCTTGAGAAAGTTTCAGACAGGATAGCAACAGTTTCTGCTTCACAGGTAAACTTTGAAATAAATACTAACACCTCGGAAGGAAAGTTTAACCTTTTGTGTTGATTTAATCTGAGGGCCACCATACTTTAGGCGTATTTAAAGCTTCAGAAGTTCAGAGACGCACGGCATTAATAACTTGGAGCAAGGAAGTGAACGTTCTGTTGCCAAAAATGCAGACAACATAACAATAGGTTGAAACCATGATCCTGCTAATGAGCAGAGCAGCTTTTATGGGCCTAATGGACGACAATTCTTCATGTCTTATTGTCTTTACCACGGTTGATAGAGGAATTGAAACTTCATTTAACACTTCTTAACTTTTACAGATTCATCATAGACTGCATTTTAACCAAATGCACGATGGCTCGCTATGCAAATTTCTGTGCCTGGATCGTAAGAAAACAATATGAATATTGTTTGCTGTCATGGAAAATCAGCCATCATCATAAAAGACCACTCCCACTCCGGAAATAATCTCCGCAAGCCACTTTTGTCAGGCAGAAGATAAAAAAAGCCTAAAACAGACAAAATAAAGTTAGACTTCCTCGCAGTTACTAAACTTCTAAGACAGCCTCTCAAAGTTCAAGTCTACACTTTCATTTTCAGCCCTAATTTAGTATTCCTCACTCTGTTCAATCGCCCTGTGATCCTGGTGTTCGTTTCTAGTGGCTGTATTTTGCCAGAGCAGCGAGGAGAGAAGATGAAGTGAAGCTAGGAGTGCGGGACGGGTACGTTTTCTCACTTAAGAAAAGACTCATTACGCGAGTCGGGTCACCATTTTGCCAGAGTGGCGAATTGAGAAAGTGAGGTGAAGAGAGGGCTATCGGAAACTTAAGGATTTAATTTATATTTGGGCAGTGGCTAATCCCGAGATGCTTCACTTGAAGTATCTCCCTCCCGCTCCCCTCCTCTAAATGGAAGAAAAAGACTCTGTAATGTAAGGCTTTTATTTCTTTCTCATCTTTTTTTCATACATTGAAGTGTATTGTTTGGTTTTAGTTTCTTTATATGAAGCTAAGCATACAATGGTATGTGAGCTCAGACTAGGGGCAAGTGCCTCTTGCTTGGTGTGGGAGTTTCGGAGCGTGTCGAAACGTTCCTGATGCTTACACTTGAAAGACGTGTGTTCAAGTGCAGCACTTGTTTCATCGCATGACGGCTCTGGAGCTGCGCATAGACTCTCTGTCGAGCAATTGCGATGGTGATGAGGTGGTGGGTAGAAAGATTAATTGCTGAGGAAGACAGTGAATGGGTGACCAAAAACCAGAGGGGGATAGTAATAAGGACGAAACGATTGAAACGAGAGCTGTGAGGGGGTGGGGGTGATGAGGTGGGGGCCGTGAGTGTAGGGGGGAGTGTAATAGACAAGTCTCAAAACGTTGTGAATCTGGGGGATTCACTTCCATGAATGTTTGCTTCACCATAAGCCACTGGCGAATTTCCAGAAGACTGGAGGGTGGCTATTATCGTTCTATTATTTAAGGAAGGTAGCAATGTCAAGCCACTGAACCACAACTCATTGAGCCTTACATCAATGGTACACAAGTTGTGGGAGAGGATATAGCGTGACAGGACCAACCAACGTATCTACAGTCAAGCTCACATTCGGGATAGTCAGCATGGATCTGTGCGCAGGAAGTCAGATGTGACAGATATTTAAGAGTGTTCCGAAGATGTAACCAAGAGGATAGATGAAGTTCGGTCAGTGGATGCTACCCACTCGCTCATTCGTAAGAGCTTTGACAAAATCCCGTACAGCAGGCCAGTCATGAAAGTTAGGTTACATGGGATCTACTGAGAGATAGGTAATGGGATTCGGCATTGGCTCGATGGTAGGAAGTAAATGATGATGGTTGAAGATTGTTTCTCGGACTGGATACCTGTGATCAGTGGGTATACCACAAGAGTCGGTGCTGTGACCTGTGTTATTCTTACATACGTTAGTGATGAGGATGTAAAAGTACAAGGCAATATTAGTAAGATTGCGGATGATTAGAAAATGAAGGTATCATTCATAGCGAGGAAAGTTATCAAAAATTGCACTGATTGTTGTCAGATGGGGAAGTGAGCCAGGGATTGGCAAACGCAATTCAATGCCCAGCAATGCGAAATGTCACGTTGTTTTTAGATTACTTACAGTGTGGAAACAGGCATTTCAGCACAACAAGTCAACACCGACCCACCGAAGAGCAACCCACCCAGACCCGTTCCCCTACATTTACCCCTTCATCTAACACTATGGGAATTTTAGCATGTCGAATTCACCTAACCTGCACATCTTTGGATTGTGGGCAGAATCCGGAGCACCCGGAGGAAACCCACGCAGACACGGGAAAAATTTGCAAACTTCAACAAAACATTTGTCCGAGGCGGGAAATGAACCAATGTCTCTGGCGCTGTGAGGCAACAGTGCTAAACACTGTGCTACCGTGCCACCCTCTTTGAAAGTCAAACCAAGGTACGATGTGTACAATGTGTAAGGTCCTGAGGACTGTTGTGGGCAAGGGACCTATGAGTACTAGTACATAGTTCATTGAAAGCGGCGTCACAAGTAGACAGGATTCTGAAGACGGCATTCAGCACGCTGGCCTTCACCAGTGAGGACATTGATTATAAGATTTAGGACGTCATGTTACAGCTGTACAAGGCATTTGTAAGGCCTCACTTAGTGTATTGTGCACAATTTTGGTTAGTCTCTTATATGAAAGGCATAGTTAAATTTTAAAGTGGGAAAAGAAGATTTATGAGGATATTTCCAGGAATGGTAGGCCTGAGTAGTTGAGAAGGTTTGTCCAAGATCGGACTTATTGCTTGGAAAGTAGGAATATGAGGGGCGAACTCCTTGCAATGGTTACAATTATGAAGGGCATGAGGATGAATGCAGATAGTCTTTTTTCCAGGGATGGGGAATTTAAAACTGAAGTGCATAGGTGTGAGGTGAAAGACGAAATATTTAGGAAGGACCAGCGAGGTAATACTTTTACGTCGAGTGTCGAACGTTTATGGAATGGGCCGCCAGTGAAAGTGATTGAGGAAGCTGCAATAGCATTATTACAAAAATGGACAAGTACAAGGATGGGAATGGTTCCGGCGAACATCGATCAAATGCGGGTAAATGGAACTAGCTGTCTGTTTATCACAGTCAGCATAAACCACTTTGAGCCAAAGGGCCTATTTCAACACTGAATTGCTCTCTAACGTTTTATCTCTATATGTGGGAAATGCCACGATTCTGAGCAAATTTAATGAAGAGATCTGTGGTTTTAATTAATAATGTTTGAAGGTGAGCTGGGTTGAGATCCGCCATCACTGATTTAAATGAAGCGGAGCTGGAATGCCTGAATTTCCTCCTAGTACTTGGACGTCTACAATTCTTGTGCGAAGTTACTGTGGAACTGAAACCGAAAATCTGTATTTGCTCCTCAGAGATTTGGACGGAAAGCAGGATGGATTAGCTTTCCAAACTTAGGTAAAAAGGAATTTTGTGGGAGGTAGTGATTGGTGTTTTAGACTAAGCGATGTATTCATAGCATCCAGAGTAATCTGTACCAAATACGTATCCTGAACATATAAAGCTGCCATTTGTAAAAGTCGAAAAGCGTATCAATGGAAAAGCACAGCAAGTCAGGAAACATCTGAGAAGCAGGAGAGACAGCGTTTCAGCCTTTAGCCCTACATGAGTATTGTCGTGTTGGGAGGGGACTGAGTGATAAATATGAGAGTATGAGTAGGGTTGGGCAGAAGGTAGATGAGGCAGTGTTAGGAGTATTCAGGTGAGGTCTGATCACGATAGGTTAGCAGTGAGGATGGAGATTATAGAGTGAAGTAAGTTGGACAGGTGGGAAAGGGTAAGAGGGCGGTGCCGAATTGGAGTTTTGGATCTGGGATCTGTCAAAGGAGTCATTTGGAAACGATTGAATCTGACATAGGCCATTTAGGACAGAGATGAGGAGAAACTTCTTCACCCAGCGAGTGATGGTTGAGTGGAATACTCTGCCCCAGAAGGGTTCTTTTAAGAAAGAGTTGGGTAGAGGTCTCAAGGATTGAGGCATCAAGGGGAATGGAGATAAGGCAGGAAAAGGATATTGATTGAAGACAATCAGCCATGATCATGAATGGTAGTGCAGGCTCGAAGGGCAGAATGGCCTACTTCTGCACCGATTGTCTATTGTCTACTTTCTAAATTGAATTCCTCACAATCACACTGACTCCCTCACAGTCCGACTGCTTTCCTCACAGACACACCGACTCCTCGGAAAAAGCACTGACACTCTCACAGGCACACACACATTATTGCAGATGCATTGACTCTCTCAGTCACGCTGGACTTCATCGCCGACACACTGACTCCCTCGCAGGCAAACTGACTCTGTCAATGTCACTTCCTCAATATCTCACTCACTCTCACACAGTCTCCCTCACTCCCTCACAATTTCACTCTTTCCTCACTGCCATAATGTCTTTTTGGCTGACATCCTGATTCCGTCGCTTCCACTCCCATTCCCTCGCAGTGTCGCCGCTTCCACACTGTCACACTCACTCCTCTACTTTTGCCATCAACTCCCACTGTCAAACTGGCTCCTTCAATGTTGTACTCACTCACGGCCTGTACCTGTGTCCGTGTGTATGTGAGAGTGTGTGTGTTTGTGTAGGAATATCTGTGTGTGTGTGTAGTGCAATGGTGATCACTTGTAACAGAACATGGATCATAGAAAAATACAGCACAGTACAGGCCCTTCGGCACTTGATGTTGCGCCGATCCAAGCCCACCTAACCTACACTAGCCCACTTTCCTCCGTATGCCTATCCAATACCCGTTTGAATGCCCATAAAGAGGGAGAGTCCACCACTGTTACTGGCAGGGCATTCCATGAACTCACGACTCGCTGAGTAAGAATCTACTCCTAATATCAGTCCTATACCTACCACGCCTTAATTTAAAGCTATGCCCCCTCGTAATATCTGACTCCATACGTGGAAAAAGGTTCTCATGGTCAACCCTATCTAAACCCCTAATCATCTTGTACACCTCTATCAAGTCACCCCTACACCTTCTTTTCTCCAATTAAAACAGCCTTCTCTTCTCCAATGTAATGTGATATGAACCCAAGGTCCCAGTTGACGCCCTCCCTTTAGGTACCGAAATTAGCTATCAGCCTCTGCTCGGCCACTTTCCTCTGCTGCTTGTCCCGAAGTCCACCATGGAGGATGGTCACCCGATGGTCCGAGGCTGAATGTCCTGGACCACTGAAGTGTTCTTCAATTGGAAGGGAACTATCCTGTCTGTTGATTGTTGTGCGGTGCACATTCATCCATTGTCGTAGCCTTTGCTCGGTTTCCCCAATGTACCATGCCTCCGGGCATCCTTGCCAGCAACGTATAAGATAGACAAAGTTGGCTGAGTCACATGAGTAACTGCCATGTACAAGGTGGAATCTATGTCCACAATCTGACATGTCTTGCAGCGTCCACCGTGACAGGGTTGCATGGAGTTGTCCTGAGAGCCGGGCAGTTTGCTACGAACAATGATCTGTTTGAGGTTTGGCGATTCTTTAAAGGCAAGTAGTGCATATATTCATGTCGAACTCTGAACTCAAAAACTGCAGTACTTTATGGAAAACACTGTTATCTCACTTATTAGATTAGAATCAATCGAAACATCAGGTCAGAGACAGAGAGCACAGGGGGCTAACACCTTCAAAATATTGAGCTGAAAATGTGTTGCTGGTTAAAGCACAGCAGGTCAGGCAGCATCCAAGGAACAGGAAATTCGCGTTTCGGGCCAGAGCCCTTCATCAGGATGAAGGGCTCCGGCCCGAAATGTCGCAATTCCTGTTCCTTGGATGCTGCCTGACCTGCTGTGCTTTAACCAGCAACACATTTTCAGCTCTGATTTCCAGCATATGCAGACCTCACCTTTTACCTTCAAAATATCTAGCGATCACCATTGTTAGCATCTAACCCGAGAACGCAACTTTAAAAAGAAGGGTTTTGTGATTTACACATGAAAAAAGTGAAACTATCACTGTATCCTAACAGATGAAAGGCTTAACAGACAATCAGTTTTTCAATGTATAATTTCAGTTACATCACACTGCAAAGTTTTGCTATAAAGTCTGTTTTTACGATCGAGCCCTCCCCAATCACCTGATGAAGGAGCGTTGCTCCGAAAGCTAGTGTGCTTCCAATTAAACCTGTTGAACTATAACCTGGTGTTGTGTGATTTTTAAAAGTTGCCACGTGTTTTGACACTGCGATATGAGGGATCTTTGCTAAATTTCGTCAAGACATCCTGTATAATGTACACAATGCTGCTACTGTGTGACCGCATTGAGGTGATTAGATAGTTGGGAATATAATGCCATTCATGCTGTCTGCTTTGCCTCGATGGTGCAAGCGTTCTTTAGTGTTGTTGCACTGCACCCTTTCAGACAAATGGGCAGTAATCAATCACACTCATGACCTGTATCCTTCAGAATATAGAGAGGCTTTGGGAGGTTAGGAACTTGGGTTATTCACAAGAGCATCCCTCGTCTCTGACCTGGTCCTGTAACTAAAGTATTTACCTGATGATTCCAGTTGAGTTCTTTGTCAAACGTAAACCCTCGGATGTTGATAGTGGGGACTTCAAGGTTGTAACACCATTGAATGTAAAGGGGCACCGTTAGATTGTCTCTTATTGGCAGTGACCATAATTGGCATATGTATGACGTGGATTTGACTTGCCATTTGTCAGTGCAGACGGTGGTGCTGGAAAAGCATAGCAGGATAGGCAGAATCCCTTCCTGCTGAAGGGCTTTTATCAGAAAGATCGATTTTTCTGCCCCTCAGATGCTGTCTGGTCTGCTGTGCTCTTCCAGAACCACACACTTGACTCAAATCTCCAGCATCTGCATTGCTCACGTTCGGCAGCAACTTGGGAGTTGTTCCAAATAATGGGAATACTCCTCAAAATGGGGTGCCACTTTGCACCCCGCTCTGGAACGTTAGACAAGGTTGACAGATAGTAGGGCAGGGAGAATTATTTGGAAATGTCAGCGAAGACGGTTAGATTTCTGTCCACTGATCCGCACTGGATGAATGTGTAAATGAACTTTTCTGTGGGTCAGTGAGGGCAGGGAATAACACAGGAATCAATTCCACAGCATAATCAACTCGCCATCGTGTGGTCATCATGGTATGACTGTAGATCTCTGTGCCGAGCAACCCTTCTTCAATGTCGTGCTTCCAACCCTGCCATGTTTGTTCCAGACTACCTCAGCACCACTGAGCTCTCACACTACTTTGACTGTGCGTCAGAGCAGGGTTCCATCAGGACTGCATTTCCGGCAGTGTGGTTCCCCACCAGTTCTGGCTTTCCAGTAGTCAGTGCAGACGACAGTGCAGCCCATCCAAGAGACTGATTGGTGCTCCCTCATCACTGAATAATTGACATTACTGTGGTCAGTGCAATGTCAGCTCACAACAGCTTGTCAACCCTCATGACTCACTCTTTCACCCACGTCACAGTTAACCTCTGTAAGAATGGCGATCCCTTAGTTTAAAACTGCTGACAGCGAAATGTTTTCTCAGTGTGAGCTCTCGGACATTGTGGTACTCTCTTGCTGTTCAATCTCGAATCGAAACTCTCGAATAGCATGGACACCTGACAATGTGAATCTCCGTCTGCCTTGACGAGCTGATCATAGAAGCATAAGGGAATAGTATCGGCCACTTGCCCATTCAGGCATGGTGCTCCACTCGATAAAATCATAAGATTGTGAAACATAGATGGAGAACTTATCGTTTTGCCCCTAAGCCTCCAATATTCGATCAAAGCTGATTGGTTTAAAAACCCCAGTCTCTGGACATCCACCAATCCCCCCAACCCCATAAACACTTTATCGGCTTACCAATCAAGAGCCAATCTATTCCTGTCGAAAAAAACACTCAGTGACCTGGCCTCCACAGCCTTCCGAGGCAATGATTTTTAAGATTTACCATCCTCTGGTTGAAGAAATTCTTCCTCAAAACAGTTCTAAAGGGCTGTCCTGTTACTCTGAGGATGTCTCCTTGGATACCAGCCTTTCCCATTGACGCAAACATCCTTGCCATGTCAATTCTATCCAGTGTTCTGTAATCTTTTATCAAATCCTTGATCATGACTGATTTCCTTCTAACCTAATATCTCTGCACTCCCGATAATCTTTCATACCTTGTCCTTGAACAATGTCTCTCCCTCTGCATTCTCTCTCTCTTTCGCTCTCTCTGTCTCTCTCTCTCTCTCAGTCCCCCCTCAGCCCTCTTCATCTTCTTCTACTTATCCATCTTCTCCTTCTCTCTGTCCATATTTGCTGCCAGAACAGTTGGGTTTCCATGTGCAGAAAAGTCCAACCAGACTCGAAATATTAACTCTGCTTCCCTCTCTCTCTCTACGTTGCAACTGCCAGGTGTCCTGCCAGCGTTCTTTGTGCACGTGGCAACAAATGGGATATGGACAAGGACTGGCTAACAATTCACGAGTTTCAATTTATAACTGTCAGTGAAGAACGAGTTTAGGAGTAAGACCTGACACAGCCCCCAGTCAAGTCAAACATCAACCAAAGTCAGCATCCCCTTGGTTCTCCTGGAGGAATTGTGCCTGAGATCGCCGATTCGTACAACGGTGCTGTTCAGATGCACACAGCCTATGGACATATTCCACTTGAACTGTTGGGCACACATTGAACGAGCACATCCTACCAGCATTTTTACAATCGTTTTCATAATTTGCAAGAAAGCAAGGACTGTTTTATATGTTTGATCTACTCGGTGGATTTCGATCAGTTCAGGGCTGGAGTGCCGAAGTCCCCCTTGCTGGACTGTAATTTTTTTTTTGTTCTTTGTTCTTTATTCTTTGTGAAAGCAGGGCGGAGAAAGTCGAATTATCAGGTCACGAATCCCCAAGATTATTTGGGGCGCACACTGATGCTATTCGACCCACTGTGTATCGTCCTGTTCTGTCAACTGATGCTAATTTCCTTCCCCAGATCACTGCCTCTCATTTCCATCTCAACAAATATCCAACTTCCAACTTGAAAGCTTTAATTGAGCCTGTTTTGATTACAATTCAAGGCCCGGTATTCCAAACGCTAAATACTTCATTATTGAATCAGTTGAACGCTACTTTAAATATACATCCCTCTTATTCTTGTTCTTCTACAAATAGTAAAGCCTTCTCCCTATATGCTCAGTTCAGCCTGCTTGCCATGATTTTGAAAATCTCCATTAAATCTCTTCTCAGCGTTCTTCTCTCCAGAGAGAACAATTCCATCTAATTTATTCCTTCTTTGCAGTTCTCTAGCACTGTTCTGCAAGGTTTATATTCTGAATGCGGATACATGAATGTCCCTTTGCGACTGCAACCCCCCCCCCCCCCCCCCCGCGCCCTTAATTTCTCCTACCTGGACCACCCACTCCCAATTTTGCTTTGACTGTAAGTGTTCTTCTGACGAAATACATCACTCTGCAGTTCTCGGAATTGAAAAGTGTCTTCACCCTACCGGCCAACTCCATCAAATTGCCAGTGTCCCTTTGGATCTCTGCACAGTCTTCCACATTGTTTACATTTCTGCCAAGTTTCGAATCATCTGAAAACTTTGAAATTGCTGACTGTTCGGTGCTCCAGATGTAATATTTCCAATGTACGGCATAACTGAAGCACGACTACCTCCATTTGTATTCACTTCCATGATCATAAAGGAACATTCTCCAAACTGTAAAATTCTATGAATCTGTATGAACTGCCTAAAGAAAGACAAAGTTATGGGCGAGCTGATATTTCCTCACATCAGGCTATCTAAAACGGAGGAACATAGTTTGAGAATAAGAAGAATTAAGTGGAGAAATTGCTTCACTGCAAGCTCGAGACTCAACTGAGTTTGCCAGCTCCTCTTCTCCCCCTCCAGTATAACTATGTCCTTCCTGTAGTGTGATGACCAGACTACAAGTAAAAGTTCAGCTGTGCCCAAACTGAAGTTATCTACAGATCAAGCAAAACCTCCTGCTTTTATAAGATATGTCTTGAATGTGAAAGGAAACGGTCCTTCTTAATTATACCATTTACACACGGGCAAAGACCCGAGGATACCTCAATTCCTTTGAGCCTCCTCATGACTCAGAAGTCCTAAACTTATCAAGATTAAATCCAATTGTGAAGTCATGTTCAGAACTGCATTACTGAGCTATTATTTTTTTCTTCTGTTGGGTTATCTGTCTGCCGTGTACAAATTCGGAAATTGCACCTCGTGTCCCTTTGTGTGAAAGGTTTGTAAAAACAGCAAACATTTGAGGTTCCAGCCAGTACCCTCTGTAGAATGAATTGTAAAGCTGAACACGTCCTACTCATAGCTCCTTTGTATTTCATATCAGACCAGACATTCTTCTCTCCATACCTATATATCACCCTTGCCCACTGGACATTCTTTTTCGACGGTGCAGCACATTATATAAAAACTTCTTGAAATTTACTTACACCATGTTAACTTGTTTGCTTTGTCGACAACGCGCATTCTCAGTTAACTCAAACAGAATCCTCAAACCATGATCCTTCAGCAAACCAAATGATCATTGTGCGGAGGACTGGCAAAAGTGGGCATTAGTGGAAGAATGTTAACGAAAAAAATTACAAAAATCATTCTGATATCTGATACAACATTAAAGTTTTGGTTTTATTTGGAGAAAGTCAATGATGTTAAAACAAAAGAAATATATTTTAAATTTGGTCAGTGCTGATACATTGTTCAATGATGTCGGAATGGATTTAGATCTACAAAACTACAGCATAGAACTGGCCCACGATGTTTTGACGAGGATTAATTCTAATATAAAATAATATAACCCAACCTACGCACACATCACTGCTATCCATGTGCATGTCCAGCAGTCGCTTAAATGTCCCTAATGACTCTGCTTCCACCACCACAGGTGGCAACAAATTCCATGCATTCACAACACTCTGCAGAAAGAACCCTCAGTGACATCTCCTCGATACCTTTGTCCTAATATCTTAGAACAATAACGCTTCATGCCAGTCAATCGTGCCCTGGGGAAACTCTCTGGCTATTGACTGGATCCATGCCTTTCATTACCTTGTATATATCGATCCGGTCACCTCTTTTCCTCCTTCTGTCCGGAGAAGAAAATCCGAGTTTAGGTAACCTCTCTTCATAAGGCAAGCCCTCCAATCCAGGCAGATTCCTGGTATACCACCCCACGCCTCACTCTCCTCATCCAAGTCATTTATAAAAACTACGAAGAGCACAAACCCAAGAACAGAGCCCTGCGGTACCCCACACAAATCTGACCTCCAGGCAGAGAACATTACATCCACAGCCATTCTCTGCATTCTGTCAACTAACCAATGCTGAATCCAGACAGCCACATCTCTCTGTATCCCATACATCCTGAATTTGTGAATGAGCCTCCCATGATGAACCTTATCAATTTCCTTGATGAAGTCCATATACACTACATGCACTGCTCGACCTTCATTGACCAGCCTTGTCACCTCAAATAAGTCAATAAGTTGCGAGGCATGACCTGCTCCTCACAATGCCATGATGACTGTCTTTAATCACGCTGTTTTTTCATACTGCCATAAATCCTATCGCTCAGAATTATTTCCAAAATATTGCTCACCACAGACTTTCGACTGACTGGTCTGTAATTGACATGGATTTCCCCACTCTCCTTCTTGAATAAACGAACAACAATCGCCTCTCTCCAATCCTCTGATACGACTCCAGTGGAGAGTCAGGAGAAAATGATTATTTTCTTACCAGCGGCCTAGCAAAGTCCTTTCTCAGTTCGCGGAGCAGTCTCGGATAAATCTAATCTGACACCTGGGAACTTAGCAATCTTAATGTTTCCTGCACATCAACTTCATCAATCTTGATCTGTTGAAGCCTGTATCCCAGCTCCTCAAAGATAACATTTACAACAAGGTCCATTTCCTAAGTTGAAATCGAAGCAAAAAACCCAGTTAGGGCTTCCCCAATCTGCTCAGACTCCACACGCAAGTTCCCTACCCTATCCCTGATCGGCCCTACCTTCGTCCTGATCATTCTTTTATTTCTCAAATATGAGTAAAATGCCTTTGGGTTCTCCCTAATCTTTCTTGCCAAGCCTTTTTTCATGCCCACTCCTGGCTCTCCTCAGTCCTTTTCTGAGCTCCTTTCTAGCAAGCCTGCAATCTTTTAAAGGTGTGCTAGATCCTTATTTTCTCCACCTTACATAAGCTGCCTGCTTCCTTTTGACGAGAAGTTCCTCTGCTCTCATCATTCAAGGTTCCTTCATTTTACCACTTCCACCTGTCTCAGAAGAACAAGTTCGTGCATAACTCGCAACAACTGCTTCTTGAGGAGTATCCATGTGTCTGATATGGCCTTTCTGTGGAACAATTAATCCCAGTCTGTACTTGCCAACTCTTGTCTGATCGAGTCATAGTTTCCTTTTCCCTAATTCAATTTGATCCCTCGGTGACTGCTCCTTTCTTTCCTAGGCTATGGTAAACGTGTGACAGCTGTGATCATTGTCATCAACGAGTTCTCAGATCGCGAGATCTGACACCTGCCCAGGCTCATTGCCGAGAACGAAATCCAAAATGGCCTCGCTTCTCGTCGGTCCGTCTGCTAACTCAGTAAGGAAACCATCCTGAACGCAGCTGACAAAAACGGCTCCATCCAATCTATCTGTATCAAGGACGTCCCAGTCGATATTGGGAAAGTTGAGATCAACCATGCCAACCACACTGTTATATCTGCATTTTTTCCAAAATCTGCCAGGCAATGAGATATTCAATCTCTCTTCTGTTATGAGGGGGTTTGTAGAAAATCTGCAACGAGGTTTGTTGATATCCTGCTGTTCGTAACGTCCACCCATGCTGACTCAGAAGACAAACCTTCCTCAACAACCTTCATTTCTGCAGCTGTGATGCACTCTCTGAGTAGCAATTCTCCAACCCCAACTCTTTTTCCACCCTTTCTGTTCTTTTTAAATGTTCTAAACCCTGGAAAATCAAGCAACCATTCTTGCCCTGTGAAACCTACATCTGCGTAATGGCCTGGAAAAATAGCCTCAAGTACGGATTCCTGTTCTAAATCTGTCTTTCTTATTTCTGACACTCATTGCGTTAAAGCAGATGCACTTTAACCGATCCCTCCCTTTTATCGAGTGAGAAAAGTTCCTGATAGATTCACGACAGTGTGTCACTGCCCCATCTGCAACTATCCCCCGCTGAGATCTCTAGCTCTGATTCGGACCACCTTCTCAAACAAATCTCTCACACAAGACATGTGTGCCCCTCCAGGTCAGATGCAAACCGTCCTTCATGGACAGGTCCCACATTCCCCAGATTGTGCCCCAATGTTCGAGGTATCTGAAGCCCTCCGTCCTGCACCAGCCTCGGAGCCACGTGTTTAGTTGCATTCGTTAACTCTCCCTCAACTCACTATCTTGTGACACCGGTAACAAACCCGATATCATTACTATACTTGTCTTGCTTTTCAGATTCCAACCTAGCTCACTATAGTCACGTTGCACATCCTCAATCCCTTTCCTACATGTATTATTGATTCCAATATGTCCTACGATTTCACCCTCCACCTTTAGCATCTGATTGGCGTCATTCCAGACAATGGCACCGGGGAGGCAACATACCTTCTAAGAGTCCCATACCTGACCACAACATTACATGTCAATCAGCCTAACTATTGAGACCCCTATCATTCACGTTTTCCTATTCTTTCCCCATCCCTTCTCAGCCACATTACCAAGCTCAGAGACGAAGACCTGGCAATTATGGTTTTGCCCTGGCAGGCCATCCCCATCAGCACTATTCAAAACTCTATACTTATTGCGGAGGGAAATGGCCACGGGGATCCCTGCTCTATCTGTTGGTTCCCTTTCCTCCCACTGACTGTAACCCAGCTGTCCTTATTCTGTGTCTGAGGAGTGACCACCTCCCTGTACATCCTCTCAATTTCTCCCTCAGTCTCCCGGATTTACCATAGTTCATCCCACTTCAGCACCAGTTCCCCAACTCGGTTTTCGAGGAGCTGGAGTGAGGTGCATTTCCCACAGATGTGATCGGCAGAGACATGAGAAGTGTCTTTCAGCTGCCACATACTGCAGGAGGAACATGCAGCAGCCCTATGAGGCATACGCCGCTAATCTGGAAGCCAGCACAGGGCTGTTCAAAGGGAGAGAAGAAAAAAAGAGAAAAAAAACCTGAAAACTTACAGAGTTTACAGACTCTTAGTAAGTATAGTGGAGGTGGGTGGAACCGAAAGGCTTCTCGTATCCCTACGAATAATGCAATGGGAGAAAAAAATCATAATCTTCAATTTCGGGAAGTTCTAAATGTGCAGTTGAAGCAATGGACCATATGAGCATCAGGACATTGAGTGCTACAACTGGTGCTTTCGACATTCTCCACTGAGTGTCTCAAATCTCCGGGCTGAAGTCAGCCACCAGCTTTATCTTTATATTTTCAAGAGGTATTCTGTCAGTAATAATAACACGTCAAAAAAGTGATTGGCTGCATCTTTTGTGTATCGAGTTGACAACTTATTAAACAAGAGCAGCAGAATGGGGACACATGCTTCACCAAGTCTGATTGCTTTTAACTCATGAAGGGACAGAGAGAGAGAGAAAGAGAGAGAGAGAGAGAGAGACTGATGTAGCGAACATAAAATTGATGCATGTCTTTTCAGAAAAATAAAGACAGCAATGGGTACTGTTCAGCTATCAAACCTGCATTACTTTTTTTAACGGTATATATGGAGCATGGAACAGTGCAGCAGAGGCTTTTCGAACCTCGATTTTGTGCCGACATTAAATTCTACTCGAAGATCAATTTGTCTGCATATGCTTTGTTTTATATTATCTATGCGCCGATCCAAGAATTGATTAAATGCCGCGATTGTTTCTGTCTCTACTACCACAGTTGCTGAAGCATTCCATGCTTCAACCATTCTCTGACATCTGACGTAAACCTTCCTCCAGTCACCTTTAAATTATGCTTTCTTGTGAGAGCCATTTCCACCTCAGAAAACGCCTCTGGCTTTCCACTCTATCTCTAGCTCTCATCATCTGAAACACCTCTAACGGGTCCCCTCTCATTCTTCTTCACTTCAATGAGAAAGGCCCGAGCTCCTGACACATTTTTTCATTCGACATGCCCTCCAGTATATGCAACATCCTGGTAAATCTCCTTTGCACCCTTTCTAAAGTTTCCACATCATTCCGATAACAAGGTGACAGAAAGGAACACAATGCTCCATGTGTTGTCTAACCAGCGCTTTGTATGGCTGCAGCATCATCCCGGTGACAGCGGTGCTGAAGCAGGAAATTAAGTGTGCGTGTGAGAAGCAATCAATTATTGTCACAAACATGATTCGTGATAACACGAAAAAAGACCAATGAATAAAGGAAATCTAAAAACACATCCGGGAATGACAGAAAAACTCACTAGACCTGGAAGCATCTGTGGAGAAAAAGCTAGGTTAGTTATGTATTTGTATGTTATAACGCTGGCGAAATGATCAGTATTAACTGCGGAATAAACATATTTATCAAAAATTCTCAGAAGCTGACAACCCTCACCTTCACCTTCCAAATGGACTTTATTTTCTCTAATGCTGCTTCTGCTGCTGTGAGCTTGTGAAAGGACGTGCTTCAATGATTCGCTGTTTTTTTGAATGGATAATTGGTCCTTTCAATGTCTACCTCGATATGATGTCTATTTGTTTCTCTGTGTCTGTGTATATTCACATTCCACTTTTTACATTCTCCGACTACCTGGCCATATCCCTAATTTCCCATTTCTGATCTTTGAATCACCTGACGTCGGAGACAGTGTGAGAGTGGAGCTGTTGAGAGCCCTTCTCCTTCCCTTGAATGGAGTGGGTATAATTGGGCTCACATTCTCCGGATGATGTGTGTGTCACTTAGGCCAGAGCTAAGTAAATATTATTATTGACAAAGTTAGGCTTTTAGTCATGGTAGGCTAATTCAAAAAGTAACGAGACGTGCAATACAGGGACATTTGTTTGTTTGGATTGGCTGCCACTTGGAAAATTGGTGGTAAATTGTAACTGTTAAGTCTGGAGCTCGGTAGCCGATGCTGTTCTGCACGGACCTCTTATGAGATGACTGCTCAATGTGATTTTTCTAAATTACTTGGATGAGGAACTGGAAGACTGGATTAGTATGTCTGCCGATGGCACAATGGTTGTTGGAGTTATGAACATGTAGAGGGCTGTTGTAGTTTGCAATGCGACATTGACAAGATGCAGTTTTGGGCTGAGGAGTGGCAGACGGAGTTCAGCCAGGAAAAAATATACTGCGATACATTTTGGAATTTCGAATTTTAATGCAGAATATAAGGCGAAAGGCAAGATTCTTGGCAGTGTGGAGAAATGCAGTGATCTTGGGATTCACATCCGTAGATCCCTCAAAGTTTCCACTCAGATTGATATGGTTGTTAAGACGTTTTACAGTGTATTGGACGTTAACGCGCCCGCAATTGACATTAAGAGCCACGAGGCTATGCTGCAGCTCTATGAAGTCCACTGTAGACCACACTTGGAACATTGTGTTCAGTTCTGATAACCTCATTGCAGGAACGATATGAAAGCATTAGACCACTTCCACTGCACGGCACTAAACATTATGTTTTGTCAATTTCACAAATAATTCCAAAAGGTTTGTGTGGCATGACCTCACCCTCACAAAGCCATGCTGACTAACTGTCATCAAACTACACAATAATTAAGTATATTTAATACATTCCATTTATCCCTTTGTTCTGCGTATGTGACAGCTTTGTTATTTTCCCAAATATTTCTGCAATCGATATTTGCAAGGTTATTGGGTGGCAATGTTGATCAGTGGAAAACTTTGCTGCCTCACAGTGACAGGGAAATTTTCTCGATTCCACCCATGTGGGACTGGCTTTTCGAACAATCTCCCAGTATTTTCGTGTGTTTCCTCCGGGGAATCCGTCTTCCACATTCCAATGATGTTCACATTATGCCGATTTCCCCATCGGAAATGCACGTTTGCAGGAACATGAAATGGTGATGGGTCTGCGTGGGATCATCTTCAGGATGTCGATGTGGACAGGATTGACCAAATGGCCTAGTTCCACCCTGCTTCCAGTGCCCATTGCGAGACGCCATTCCAGAAAATGAGGAATCGCACCAGATCTCCAAATCTCTGGGAATACCCGAAGAGAGAAATCAAACATTCTGCTATCGTCGGCAGAAAGGAGACGAGGTCCTGGATGGAGTTCATTACAAGGATACACGCACAAACCTTGAATATCAGGCCTTACATTCCGAGAAGTGATGAGACACATTCGGTTTTCCATCTCTGGAATAAGAACGTTTCATGTTTGGTCTAATCAAGGCCTTCAGTACATCAATAGAAAAAGACAGGCGAGGTAAAGATAAACGACTTCGACATATGAAAGTAAAAGTGAAAAATGTGCTCGGAGAACATCTCAGAATTCCCTCCGTAAGAGCATTGTTGGTAAACCTACAGCATATGGACTGTAACGGTTCAAGAATGCAACTCAACAACACCGACTTGAGAGGTGAAACACAAACAGGCAGTAAAATTGGGGCCCAGGCAGCGATGTCCACATGATAGCATAGACTTCGGACCAGACATTCAGGAAAGAAAACAGAAAGCTCTTCTACGTACAAATAGTGGTGTAGGGTTCGAGTTATCGTCCCCAAATGCTGGCTGATGATAATTGAATTGGTAAATTTAATCTAGGAAAGACACGGTTTTTTTAAGCGAGGATGTCACGGGATACGGGCTCAAGGCAGGCATATGGCATTACCCACAGATTACACACAGTTTTACATGTGGCTGAGCAGGCTCAGTACCTAAATGGACAAACCATGTTCGTGAATTCCTAGCAATAATTTATTTCGTTCTTTATCCGTTCACTTACTCCTCAGGCCAGTAACTTCCTTCGATACATAATGTAAACCTTCAAAAGATAGTTTTAATCGTTCATTCCAGTCACTGCCTGTCTCGGTTAATGATCTACCTTTTAATGCCAACTAAACTGAAGCCGGTCATTAATGTGTCAGTGACAAAAAGCACCAGTGCACTATTTGAACACATAAAATGAGGATTTGTGTTTCAGTCTTGTTATTCTTCCTCTCACAATGACAGTGATGATGTGGGTGACACTGCTTTTGCTGCTTGGAACTACGGCATCTGTGAAATTTAATCTTACCTGCGGAGAATTGTACAACGCCTCGTGGGCAACCAAGCGCAGCACAGTTTTTTTTTCAGTGGCCACTGCGCTATTGCGGCCGCTGGGTTTGATCATGTGTGCTCATTCATGTCAACATTTCACCCCTTCCTCTTTCTGTAATCCTGGAAAGGAAACATATTGCACATAGCAAGATGTCTATCATATTTCCAAGTCCATCTGAAATTTGTACGCTTGCATTATTTCTTATTTCAAATACTGCTTGCCAAGGAGATGATCCATGGCCTCTCACACGTGTGATTGAAACGTGAAAACCCAGTGATAGTGAGCTGTCGTAGTGCAGTGGAGGGTTCAAGTTTTACTTGTTCTAATGTTGCTAAATAACATCCGTCGAGCAGATTGATCTGCAAAATTTCACCTTTTTTGCTACACATGCATGGCTGTGCCTGACTTTAATTTCAAAAGCAATGGAGAATGAAATTTAAGACATTTCATTTAAGATGAACAAATTCCAGTCAGCATGACAGGAATATTGTGAAGTCATGGGTACCTTATCTGAAGAAAGATATGCTGGAATTGAAGGCAGCGCAGAGAAAGTACGTTGGCTAGTTGCCAGCTGTGGAGGGATTGTCTTAGGAGCAGAATACGAGGAGGTTGGGGGATACTTATGGAAGTTTAGAAGAATGAGAGTTGCGCTGATTGAAGAATGAATCACTCTTGAAGGACTTTCCACTGTAACTGATGTGAGGTCGATTGCCCGTGCTGGAGAGTTTAGAACAAAAGGGCCTCATCTCAGAATACAGGGTCGCACATTTAAGACACAGTTTCGGAGGAATTGCGTCTATCGTAGGGGAGTGAATACAGGGAATTGTTTCTCCCAGAGGGTTGTCGAGGTTGAATCATTCAGCATGGTCAAAGGTGAGATATACAGATTTTAAAATAGGTAGGGAATCGATGAATTATTTCAAAACCGCAGGACATTGGTGTTGAGAATGATGAGATCAGTCACGATCTAATTGAGTGGCAGAACAGAGTCGATGAGCTGAATGGCCTACATTCGCTCTTCCGTCTTTTGGTCTGATGTCTGCAAGTGGTTGCAGTTTGAAAGCCTTCACAATATCTGCATTCCTCCAAGGCTGGCTTTCTGCGATCTTCGCTGAATGAATAAAACTGTCTTTGTTGGCTACGCATCAAGATGGCTGTTGCATCAGATCCTCTTTCACATTAACCACGTTTATCTTCTCCTTTAATATCGATCGGATACCATACCGTTTGGAGCAAGGCTTAGCCAGCTCTCCATCGCATAAGATTCGTAGAATTCTCCAGATCAGAGGGTAGTCATTCGACCCATTCCAGCTGCCGAGTTCGCACAATCCCCCAACTCTGTCTTCACATCCCTCTCAATTCATCCATTTCAAATGAATATCCCACTCTCTTTCGAAACCTGTCGAATTTGCCTCCACCTGTGTCCCTTGCAGTGCGTTATAATTGCTAACAGCTCTCTGAATAAAAATGTCAGTGAGTTGCGGATCTGAGGATCTGTTCACATTTTATGCTGCTGAGGTTTCCAATAACTTCTTGCTTCCAAAGGCAAACTGCTTGAGAGCGTTACAGTACCCCTTGCTAAATGACTTGATATTGCAAATAAACTGATCAGTTCTTAATTGGATAAATCAATATCAGGCCAAGAATGCAGCACTACACACAGTTTTCGACTTCACTAAACGTTAGTGGGGACCAATTCCAACAATCTCCACTATTCCGGTCCCAACAAATTCTGATTAGTAACAGAGGCAACAGTTTCCTTTGTTCTGACTTTGTGTATGGCAGTGAGATCACAGGGCAATCTCCTTTTCTGTCCGAATGTTAACTTCAAAAACCATTTTTCTCTTTTCTTCCCTGTCCTAGATCAAATCTTTTCACGCGTGTTAGAGAACAGTTACTGCAGTGAAGTACCATGTGATGAGAATTTTTCAGTACGGACCAACGGGACATGCCCACACTTCCAAGTGTGCTGAATGCCTTTCCTGTCAGCGAAGAAAGAAAGACAGCATGCAACACTGGAAAACATCTGAATTTCCGTTCGGAGAGATTTGTCATCTCTTCAATTCAGGCTTCATTTAAAGGAGTCTATTCAATGAGATCTGGTGCACTGCTTTCTCAGACACATGAATAAAACTCAGTAACACTGGTAAACATTAATTGTCCAATCCTCATTTACCATTCAGATCGGTTATTTAACATAGTGAGAAAAAGGAATGCTGCAGTCACAAAATATGCAAGATAATGCGATCGCATTCACATCGCAACAGGTTAGCTGCTGTGTGAGCCTTTGGTTACAGTGAAATTGGAGGAGCACGAGTTCTGGTCCTGTCATGATCAGAATGATGTGGAGGCGTCAGGGAGGTGGTTTAACAGCACAGCAGAGGATTAACTGTAAGGACTGCAAGGAAAACCTTGGACCATTTCCTCTAGAGTGAAAGAGTGAAGAGAGGTATCCTCATCAAAGTACAGAAAATGATGAAAGATTAGCCATGCGGAGTTTTTTCCTTTCCCGGACTGAAATGTCAAATACTAGTGGAATTAGATTTATTATGAGGGAAATAAATTTAATGGAGATGTTTAAGGAAAGGATTGTTATAGCGGGGGTAGTTAGTGCCTGGAATGCAGTGCCATTGCGAGTTGGTAGTCGATATGATAGCAAAGCTTAAAATTAATTTAGATTCACTGATGCACGGGTAGACTATAGAGGGATACACACGATGTGAAGGCAGGTCGCATTAGATAAGATGGTTTTTATGGTGGGCCGAAGGACCCCTTCCTGTGCTGTCCAATGTTATATCCAACAGAATAATTTTACTACGAAGATAAGCAAGGTATGTTCGACTTGTTTTCTTTCAAGCAGAGAACCTCGCCGGGAGATGCGCTTGAGGTGTGTAAGACGATGAGGGCGACAGATGGAGTGAACCGATACCAGCTGCGCCCATCAGTCAGAAGGTCAATAACAAGTGGGTATAGTCTGAAATTGAAAGGCAAAAGTTTTGCAGGAGAGTTGAGGGGAAACGTATTCAACCTCAGTGCAGTGGTATCTGGGATCAAATTTCTGGGAGTGTAGCTAAGGTGGGAAACGTCCAACTTTTCAAACGCGCTTTTATGAGCCACCTGAAGTGTTTAAATATTGAAGGCTACGCTCCATGGTTTAAAATGTAGGGCAGCTATAGATATCACGTATTTTGTTTACAGTATGGACTCGATAGGCTGAAGTGCCTCTCCAACATACTCTGATTCTATGTTTCTATGTTCGAACACACACAAACCACAGCCCTCAGGCAAAGTCACTGGCCCTTCTGCATTATTTAGTTGGGAGGGTGGGGGACGTGTTATTCCTCAAAGACGGGAGTTAGGTGTTACACCGTTGCATTACTCTGAGAATCAACATTATCTCGAGTTCTGAGATCAAAGATTGGAAAGGAAATTGGGAGCGACATTTTACGAAGCAGGTGACAGAATTTTCCCTGCATGTTGGCCACTTACCAAGTAACCATCAGTCGTGTCAATTCTTATGCAGATTTTGGAATCAGGGAATGAACTTCCAACCAACGCTGGCTTGCATCAGGAGATAATCAAACCATTGAGTTGTCAGAACACACACAAGGAACATTCGATATTCCATCAGCAGTGACAGAAGAATAGTCTGCCAGACATTCTCAGTGAAGTCATCCAAACAAATACAATAAGAACAAGTGTAGACCACTCATCCCCTCAAGTCTATTAGCTAACAAAACAATACCATCATGAACAACAGAAATTGCTGATAAAGTTAAACAGGTCTGGTAGCGTCTGTGGAGAGATGTCAGAGTTAACGTTTGAGGTCAAGTGACCTTTCCTCAGATCTGGGCAAGTCAACCTTGGTTAGAATTAAGGGTGACTCGACCCAAATAATTAATTTTAATTTCTCTCCACGGAAGCTGCCAGCCACACTGAGCTTTTCCAGAAATTTATTTTATGTTGTAATTTATAAGATGCACAGTTCTTTCAGTCATTATTCAGTTAGGTCATGGTTGTTCCCAATGTGTTCACAATTCTGCATTCTTACATAATCCTTGATCATCTTCCCTCCCTTGGTCATCCAAAATCTCTCGGAATCTGCCTTAAAGTGTTTGCATCCATTGGCTTTTGGGGAAGGGAATTCCAAAGATTCACAATCCTTGAAAGAAAGGTAATGTTTCTTCATCTCAGTTTTGATCTCTTTACTTTCAAATAAGGAAGATATATTTCTTGATTATGGACAGTACATTCACAACGTGAATGAGAATGTAAAAGGGATAATTAGGATGTTTGCAGATGACTCGAAACTTGATGGTGTTGCTGATAGTGAGGAGGATAGTCTCAGCTGCTTTCTATTATTGATGAGCTACTAAACTGTGCAGGTGTAATTTAAATCTGCGAAGTGTGGTAAGGATTTGGCGAGGTCGAAAAGGAAATATATACCCAATGTATGCTCGTTCCACAGGGAGCACCGAGCAACAAAAGGATATTGATGTATAAGTTAATACATCCTTGAAGATGTCAGCACAGTAATAAGGAATGGTAAATAATACATAGGGGGTGTTTGCCATCATTAGCTGTTAGAAACGTAGGAGCAAGAAAGCCTTGTTACTAAAGAATTGGTTCAGCCACACATGGAATTCACGTGAAGTTCTTCTGCCACCCTATCCGGAAGGGCAACAGTGCATAGGTGACGGTGTC
>NW_026867574.1:91854-197182 GCF_020745735.1 Hemiscyllium ocellatum
TAAAAAAGAAGGTTCTGTGTCCCGGATTTGTAAAGGTAACTAGATTTTATTTCATTTTTCCGTAGTGTCTTTGGGCAGTTAGAATCGTGGGAATGGCAGTTAGGGCAGTTGAATGCTCCTCCTGCACAACGTGGACGGTAAGGGGCACCACTAGTGTCCTGCTGACTTTCTCTGCGGGAAGGGCACCCAATGATAGCTTCTCAAAAAAACCGTCTTAGGGGTCTGACGTTGGATGAACTTCGGATCATTCATGAAGTGGAGGGATTTATTGAGAGTAGTTACAGGGAGGTTGTCTCATTTGAAGGTACATGAAAAAGGCAAGAGGATGATAGTAGGCTTTACTCAGTTTTATGAGAATGTGACTAAATAGGGGAATGAGGGTAAAGCGGTTGATGTGTATGGATTGCAGAAAAGCATTTGATAAGTTTCCCCACGGAAGGCTATTGCATGGGATTGACGGTGATTTCGTGGTTTGGATCAGAAATTGATTAGCTGAAAGAAAACAGTTTCGTGATTGATGGGAGATCTTCATACTCAAGTCCATTTACTATTGGTATGCCGCAAGAATCTGTTTTGGGGCCACTGCTGTTTATCATTTGTATAAATGTTCTGGATGAGTGCATAGACGAATGGATTCATAAATTTGCGGGTGACAGTAACGTTCGTAGAGTTTTGGATAGTGCCAAATGATGTTGCACTTTGTAGAGGGATATAGATAAGCTGTAGAGCTGGGCTGAGAGGTGGCGAATGAGGTTTTATGCGGAAACATTCAAGTTGATTCCCATGGAAGGAGCAACAGAAATACAAAATACTGGCTTTTGGTAAGTTTCTAAGTAGTGTAGATGAGCATAGAGATCTTGGTGTGCATGTGCATAGATCCCTAAAAGTTGTCACCCAGTTTGATTGGGTTGATAAGAAGGTAGATGCTGTATTGGTTTTTTATTTGTTGAGGGATTGTGTTTAAGAGGTATGAAGTCATGTTGCAGCTGCACAAAACTGTACTAGGAGTAATCCGTGCAGTTCTGGTTACCAAATTATAGGAAGGATATAGAAGCTTTGGAAAGGGTTCAGAGGAGATTTATTAGGATGTCACCTGGCATGGGAAGGGGCGGGGGTAAGGTCTTCTGAGGAAAGGTTGAGGGACTTGAAGCTGTTTTCATCAGAGAGAAGAAGGTTGAGATGTGACATAATTGGCACATATAAGATAATCAGAGGGTTGGATAATTTGGACAGTGAGAGCCTTTTTCCTGGTCTGGTGAGGACCAGCATGAGAAAACATAGTTTTAAATTCCTGGGTGATAGGTGTCGGACCGATGTTTGACATAGTTTCTTTACTCAGAGAGTAGTAGAGTCGTGGAATGCCCTGCCTGCAACTAGCATAGTCGCCAACTTTCAGGGCATTTCAAAAGTCATTGGATTAACATATCAATGAAAATGGAATAATTTAGCTTGGATGGCCTTAAGATTGGTTTCACAGTTCAGCGCAACATCCAGGACCGGAGGGCCTGAATATGCTGTAATGCTGTATGTTATGCATCCCAAATCCACCTTATCAATCCTGCTTAGCATTTCGTAATCCTCCATGAAAACCACCTTAATCTTCTGAACTAAATGCTAGACCAAGTTGTTCAACCACTTTTAATTTGACAGATCGTTTATCCCTGGAATCAAACTTGTGAACTCTCTCTGTACTGCTGCGCGTACCACAACATATTGCTTCAAGGAGAACAGAACTGGACATAATGCTCCAGATGTGGTGTCACCAATGCCTCATAAACTTGTAACTTTTTAAAACTTTTATTATCCAGGCTTGTTGCAATAAACGTCACGATTCCATATGTTTTTCCTATTATACGCTGCACGTGCATTGTCACTCTCCGTGTTTGATGCGTGAAGAAGTGCAGATCCCTTTGCAATCTCACCACTTTGAAGTTGCCGCCCATTTAATCAATGATTTTTTTTTGTTTTTCAGGCCAAATATCACAACTTCTTGTTTATCAGATGCTATCCATCATCTTGCAGATTCTGGCCTTTTCTACTCACCTATCAATATGCGTCTCTAATCTCTATTTGACTGCATTATTCTTTGTTTTCCAAATTAACTCAGTATCATCCGTGAACATTACGACATTTTTTTCTGTCCCTGTTTGCAGACCACTGATGTAGATAATGAATAAATAAGGTCCCAAAAACCGATCCCTGCGATATTCCTCTACAGTTCACCATGTAGAGAACGATCCATTTATTCTGACACTCTGGTCTCTATGAGCTAGCCAATCATCTATAAAGCCATTTATCGACCTTTAAACTCGTGGCATCCACCGTTCTCTATCAATCTTTTATATGGCACCTTGTCAAATGCTTTCTGGATATCTATGTATGCCACATCGGCGGGATTCCCATTGCCTACTTTGCGAGTTGCATCCACATAGAACTCTAGCAAGTTTGTCGAGCACGATATGGTCTCTGTGAAACCATGCCTACAATGGTGAAATAAGCTTTGTTTTTGCAAAGTGTCCAGTTATCTCCTACTTTATGGTTGACTTCAGCAACTTCCTCACCACAGACGTCAAACAAACTGCTCCATAGTTTACCACGTTTTGCCTATCTCCTGTTTTGAACAAAGGCGTCACGTGAAAATGAGTTCCTATGTAGAATTTTGGAATTCAGGGAATTTAGGAAAATCGAAAGTAATGTGTTCATTATTTCTACTGCCACCTCTTTTACTAGTGTGATTTGCAGACCATCAGGCCCCAGGGATCTTATCTGCCTTTAATCACAGCAGATTACTTAGTACCTTTTCCGTAGTTGTAATAATTTCACTAAAGTTCTCTGTAGTAACTGAGCAAGGCATTATTGTCTTCCATTGTGAAAACAGGGAGAAAATATTGATTATAACGTTTGTGTCATTTCTGAGTTTCCCATTGTTACTTCACCATTGTCGTTCTCTGAATGGCCAACATTTAATTGCACTTTTTTCTTCTTTTTTTATATATTTATCAATAATTTCGGTATCAATTCTTTGTTTACTTCCATTTGCTTTCGTAGTCCCACTTAACTTCTCATTTTTTCACAGTAAAACATAGCGCACGTTTTATAATATGTTATGCTGCATGTTTTGCCGTTTTATCGTCTGATATGCCCCAGTTTTTGTCGTTTTGCTGCTTGGCCATGGATGATTTTTCACTTCTTAACAATGCTATCAGACTTCTGAATGTCTGTCTCTCAAAAGTTCATTTTGATCTTCTCTGCACATTCTCTGTGGCTTTGATCGTACTCTGCATTCTGTTCTCCTATTCTGGTGCATGTTGCATAATACGATCCGCCTGTACAGAATGCAAAACGGTAATTTTTACTTTAGCTCGGTACACCTGACAATAATAATTCAAGCATTATTTATTAATATAAAACCTTATTCTCCGAAAGCAGGTGAGAGGTTTTTATCATCTCCCTAAACGTTGGTCGCTAGTCATTTATTGTCCTGCTGTTTACTAACTTTTCCCAATCCACTTGGTCTAAGTCCTTCCTTGGGCCTATTTAATTACTTTTCCCAAACGCTCAGAATCTCGTGTACGACTCTGCCTTCATTATTTTTTCAATCGGAATTTAAATCTATGGCATATTGTGATTATTCATTTCAAGCAAATCGTTCAGTACTGGAGAATATATCAATTCTCATTCGTAGAGTACACCAAATCTTGAATAGCCAGTTTCACGATTGGCTGCATGGCATGTTGCTCTAAAGAATCAGTTCTTCATAAGCACCTCGAACATTTGTTCGAAGCTGCCCTTGCAAAATTGATTAATTGAATTATATCATGCATAATTAGCTTTCTGAACTTCTCATAAGCAAGCCATCGTTATTGCTGGTTTATGCTATTCTGAGTTTGGAAGCACCCTTTGACCATGTGTTTAATTTTTCTCCGAATGGATTTCTTACTTCGATTTTAAATTTCCACCTAAACTGATTTAACACTTCAGTCTGTCGTACTAATTTCATTTCACAATGCAAACTTGACATCATTCTTAACCAAATGAGCAAATCCAATTCATCTTACATCTCTGCAATAATTTTAGAATATTGCGTAGCCTTGGAAATTGCACTTCAAAACCTGATCATCCTGTAACCAGTTTTTTGAACCAGACCCCTTCAAAGTATTGAAGGAAGATAGGTTAGACACTATCATTTTCTTGTTTAAAAGGCAGACATGGAGTGGATATACCAGTTGAGATGCAGCAGGTCAAATCACGTGCCTTTAAGCAAAACAAAATATATTTAAACGCTACATTTGAAACATGAACAAAAGAGAACAGAGGTTAGAATAACTTAACTGCTTGAAAACTCATCCGACTTGGTACCGCAACTCAACCAAGGAGTTCCAATTCTCGTAACATCCCATAATCACTCACCTTGGCAAAAAGTCAATTCAGTCACAGATTCTTAGACGCAGGAGAGATTTGAGAAAGAAAAGTCAGCCACACATCATCTGCTGAAGCATGGAAACTTTTTACACTTTAGGAACTGCTGACTGCCTCTGATTAGCATCTTATCTGCACAAATAAATCAACCAGAAAAAAAAACAGAACACGGATAATTAGCCAATGTCCCTTTCCCCTCTTCCCCACCACTCCACGGCAAACCAGGCTCTTCCCAAGCATTTGAGCACGTCTGCATTTACGACACTCCCAGAAATGATCCACGTGAAGACCACGGTTCTATCAATATAGAAAAGAACAGCGCAGTGCTGACCCTTCGGACTTCGATATTGTTGAAACCTGTGAAACCAGTGTAAAGGCCATCTAACCTACATTATTACATTACCATCCATATGTTTTTCGAATGACTATTTAAATGCTCTAAATGCTGATGAGTCTACTACTATTACAAGCAGGGCATTTCATACCGTTACTATTCTCTGAGAAAAGAACCTACATCTGACATCTATCCTATATCTATGACTGTACAATTTAAAGTTATGCCCCTTGGGGCCAACCATCACAATCTGAGGGAAAGGTCTCTCACTGTCCACTCGATCTAATCCACTGATCATTTTGTATGTCTCGACTAAGTCATTTCTTAAAGTCCTTCTCCCCAACGAAAACAGCCTCCACTCCCTCAGTCCTTCCTCAGTTGACCATCCCTACAAGCCAGGCAACATCCTGGTAAATCTCCTTTGTACCCTTTCCAACGCGACCACCTCCTTCCCATAATGCGGTGAAGAGAATAGTATGCAATACTCCAAGTGTGCAGTCGCATCAGAGTTTTGTAACATGGGCTGCAACAGAGCTGCAACATGACCTCATGACTTCAAAACTCAATCCCTCTTCCCGTAATAGCAACATCCCCTATGCGTTCTTAGCCAACCCATCAACCTGGGTGGAAAATTTCAGGGATCTATAAACATGAACTCCACGATCTCTCTGGTCATCCACACCATCAAACGGGTTACCTTTAGCCCAGCACTCTCTATTCCAGTTACCCCTTCGAAAGTGAATCATCTTACACCTTTCCTCATAAAATTCAATTTGCAACCTCTGCCCAGATCTGTAGCTTATTTATGTCCCTCTGTGAACTGCAACATTCTTTCGCACTATCTGCAATTTCACCTATGTTTGCGTAATCTGCAAATTAACTAACTCATTCTTCCACCCCTCATCTTGGCCACTTACAAAAAAAATGCCAGACAGAAGAGGCCAAAAGACAGACCCTTGAGGTACACCACGAGTAACTGAACTCGAGGATGTTCGTTTTCGATTAACCATCACCCTCTATCTTCTTTCAGCTCGCGAATTTCTGATCCAAATCACTAAATTACCCTGAATTCCATACCTCCATATTATCTGAATTAGCCTACCATCGAGATCCTTATCGAACGCTTTACTGAAATCCATGCACACCACATCCACTGCTTTAACTTCATTCACCTGTTTGATCACCTTCTGAAAGAACGCAGTAAGGTTTGTGAGGCAAGACCTACCCTTTGCAGAACCATGTGGACCTTCCCCAACCAAATTATTCCTTTCTAGATGATTGTAAGTCCTATCTCTTGTAATCCTTTCCAAACGTTTGCCCACAACCGAAGTAAGGCTGGCTGGTTTATAAATACCAGAGTTGTGTCTACTTTCATTGTTCAACAAGGAGACAACATTTTCCATCCTCCAGACTTCTCGCCCTACTCCTGTCGAAAATGAGGAAATGAGGACATGAAGTTGAAAGCCAAAGGCTTTGCATTCTCCTCCATTGCTTCCCAGAGAATCGTACGATCAATCCCATCGGGCGTAGGGGACGATGTATTTTCATGCACTCCAAAATTGTTCACACCTCCTCCACATGGACCTCAATCCCATCTTGTCTAATGGCCTGCATCTCCGTATTATCCTGGATAACATTGTCTTTTCCCTGTGTGAATACTGTCGAAAAAATCTATTTAGAGCTTCTCCTACCTCCTACGAATCCACACACAACTTTGCACTACTGTCTTTGACAGGCCCTACTTTTATTGTAGTCATTCGTTCATTAATGGAATACCTGTAAAGCTTTAGGTTTGTCTGTGGAGATAATGGATCCATTGGTTACAATAGTTCGATGAGAAAAATGTTGAGGTCATGCTCTTATTCAAAAGGAGTCGATGGCAAAGTGTGGGGAGTTACACTCCAATCAGTTGAAAATATGGTATTGGGGGAAGTGTTAGAAGAAATTTTCAAGAAAAAATACCGGGACATTTGAAAAGTTAAAACGCTGTTCATCAGAGACAGCATATTTTTTCGAGGGAAAATTACGTTTGACTAATATGCTAGTGTTCTTCGAAGATGTAATAATCAAGGAAGATAATGGAGATGCTGTAATTATAGGACTTCTGGAAGGCAGTTGATAAGGCCATAGAAAATGTTAGTTCACATGTTTAGATCATACGGGATGAGGTATAATTTTTTCCCTTGGATAGGTGACTGTCTGATGGACGGAAGACGGAGAGTCGGGACAATTCTTTTTTGCTGGATGACCAGACGTAACTAGTGGCGTGCCAAAGAGTTCATTTCTTTCATCCCAGCTATTCACAAACTATACTAAAGATAAGATTCACGCACAGAAGGCTAACTTGCCAACTTTGCAGATGACACAAGAATAGGTGTAAATTGCAATTTTGAAATAAGAATCTTAACATTGTATATTGATAAGTTACGGACAGTGGATCAAAATGTGGCAGATGAAGTTTAATGTGGATGGGTTTCAGGTCATGTATCTTGGTCAGAAAATTGCAAAGGCGATCTTTTATCTATTTGGGAAGAGACTTCTGGGTGCTGCGGTAAAGAGTGATCCGAGTGTCCTCGCTCATGTGCCATAGAAAACTAAACTCCAGGTCCAAGAAAGAATAAAGAAAAGATAAACAGATTGTGATATTTTTACAGCTAAACGAATAGAAAATAAATGTAAGGAAAATTTGATGCAAATATACAAGGCATTGGTGAGTCCACATCTACAGTATTGTGCACAGTTTTGGTACACTTATTTGAGGAAAATTGAACGTCATTGGAGGCATTTTAGAGGAGGTTCACTGGATTGACACCAGAGATTAGGGTTTTGTCATACGACGAGGTATGGAAAAGTGTAGGCCGACACTGTCTGACATCTTGAAGAATGGGCGAGATCAAATTGAGGTATTCAAGATGAAAATGGTATGGATGAAATTGACGTGGAATGGACGTTGCTTTTGTAGGACATTCTTGGATGAGGGATCGCAGTCCTGCGGTAAGTGGAAACAAATTCAAAACGAAGTTGATGAGAAACTACTTCTCACAAATCTGCAAATCTGTGGAATTCACTAACTCAGAGTTCGCTGGATGCTAGGACAGTGAGTAAATTGAATTATGAGTAAGACATGTTATTTAATTGGTAATGCGTTGAAGGGTTATGTTCAGAAGGCAGGGAAATGGGGTGAAGAGCAAATCCGCCTGGACTGAATGACAGAGCCGACTCTGCTCCAATGTCTTATGGACATAAATTTTCAAAATTCAAACGAACTTCAAAGAGTTGCCAGATCTGAAATCCCATTGATAAGAATAACACAAATGTATTTAGAAAACTACAAAATAAATCCACGGTTATGATCCGAAACAGGAAAGTGGATAATTATTAAAGAATGCAAATGTTGCACTGGAGAGTATTGATTGGAAATGGATATTGTTGAATAAACATTGTACAAAAATTTGGCGACTTTGAAAAAAGAGATGAATATTGTTGGTGGACATTCCACTATCAACAAACAAGAGCGAATTCAAACCAGATATCAAAGAGTTAACACTCCCCCACGATGCCGTGCACCTGCACAGAGCAGAAACCTGATTTCAAGTTCTGTCGTTTTTTGCAATATAACTGTTTCTATTCTTTTCTGTGAACGTATCAGTTACAAACCCCAATACAGAGTTTGCCACATTCCACCCTGAAATATAAAAGGGCTTCGGAATATTAGGTTGATTTTATCGTTGCTCACACATTTTCCCAAATCCAGTCCTCATCAACAAAAAATGACGTGGATCACAGAGTGTATCGAAGCAGTTTTTTGGATTCGGTTAATATAGTTAAGAGAAAACTCACCAAAGCAATTTGCTCAAACATAAACGTTCATTGACTAACATTTTAAGAAAAGGAAAATAAAGCAATTAGCCTCACACCCTTCAGACCTTTGGAGACCCCTTGATTGACAATTGGACAAGATGCATAAGTTCACTCCAAGAGTCATCACAATCGCAGTTTGAGGTGAAGCCCAACAACCCAGAACAAGCCTCTCTCTCTGATACCATGTAACAAGCAGCACGTACAGAAAAATAGTTACATTCTGCCATCTTCAGCATATACATGAATTTTCACAGGACCCAAGCAAGGTCATGCACCTGTCGAATATCATCAACAATTTTAGCCCATTCAATACAAACGCATACATCTGCAGAACAATCATTGTTTAGCTGTTGCATATTTGAATTACACAAGTGTAGACTGAATAAAAAAAAATCAGTTTGTGACATCGAAGGCAAGAAAATCCTGCAAAATTTGCAGAACCTTCAAGAACAGTAAATGTACAGTGCTGCAGGGAGTTAGATGTGCTGAATATGAACCCAGGAAATGAGGCAAATCAAGTGAAAATGTTCCCCTGAGTTAAGAGCTTGGAAATGACAAATCGTAATATATTAATGATTAATATTTATTTAGGAAACTACAAAATAAATCCAAGCTTATGATTCGAGCAGGAAAGTGGATAATTATTACAGAATGCAAATATTGCACCAGAGAGTATTGATTAGAAATTGATATTGTTTAATTAGACAGAAATTATGCGACTTTGAAAAAAGAGATGAATATTGTTGGAGCGGGAGTTGAAAGAAAAATCTTTATTTTGAGGTCCATTCCAACGTGAGAGATCTCGAGGACATTCTGACTCTCCTGGACAGGAACAGAATGGCACGTGTACACATTCTGCGTTAGAATGATTACATGCAATATTAATGTCAGCTGCAGCCACATCATTCTACTTTGCATTTCTAACGCCATAAACGCACGATCAATGATAGATAACGCTGTAGCCAACCCTAGGTCCTCCCATCAGTTGTGATGTTTGCTCGCCCTGCTATCCCCTGCCCTTGACCTCTTGCACTATATCTTATTGACCACATTTCAATACAGATGTTATGGCCCTTTCCGGGTATTTCACAGCTCCATCGTATATTTGATTACTACAAATGACTCTCAAGTGCTGCCATGCAATTTATAATTCTCCCTTGTCTTAGTGGAGAAAATGCAGACTGGATGTCAATTTCTAACAATAGCCTACAGTTTGCAAACTAACGGTATTTATAGTTATACATCTTTTACACCAAATATTATAATTCATTGGCAAAGCTGACAATTTCTGGTGCAGCTTTCCTTTCCCTCAACACTGAAAGGTCCAAAACAGAGAGTTTCTGTATCTCCCATCTCCCACTTACGACTTCTTCCAATTGCAAACGGTGAGATGGTTAAAAAAACCTAAGTTAGATTTCTGCAACGGCCTAATTGTCATTATTTTCAATAGCTTATTACTATTAGTATTCTTCTGTAAATAAGGGAACAATTATTCGAATTTCTTTGGTAGAAATGAAATTCGATCACTTGTATAGCTTGACGAAGCCTATTTAGATTGGTTGAGACTTTCAGGGACAAGATATTTTTCTGATGCCAGTATCATAATTTTTCTCTGTCATTCTTCCCTTGTTCTTTTTGCAGCTGTCCGTTAGGTGTGAAGCTGAGATCACTTTTTTTGCAGTAATCTTCATGACCCTGCTGTGTAATTGTTTCTCTCCCCTCCATCCCCACCCCACTTCGTTTTTGTCCCTTGCCGCTTGTGGGAGGTAATCTTCATTACCTCGTGGAATGAAGGCTTCTCTCTACTGCTGATAGTTATTATATTAAAGGAAATTCAGTTGTAATAATGTGAATTGGTCGATAACACATACAATTTTCACGGACTCAAACAGATGTACTTAATATATCATGGCAATTGCCTCAGAAAATCTTGATTATTCTGCGGACAGACTTTCCTCTTCATCCGGACAGAATTAAAAAAAATCTTCGAACTATAGGATACTAGACCCTCACAAAGGTTCTTTAAGGGTATTTATCAAAAGCAGTCCCTGCGTTCAATGCTGAATGCCTACAAAAATCAAATGACATTTCACAGCGTTTGAAACCAATATTGCTGTATGATTTTTTTTTCTTCATTTTTCAATCGTCTCTTTGGGAATTTAGAATAGTTGAAATAGCGGTTAGGACAGCTGAAAGTTTCTCGTGAAGGACAGGTTCACCACTCCGTCCCTGCTGATCTCATCTACGGGAAATTCACTCAACACCAGTTCCTTGAAAACTGCGTTAGGGATCTGGAGCTGGAGCTCAATGAACTTCGGAACATTCGGGAATCAGAGAGGGCTAGAGAGAGGAGTTGCAGAGAGGTAGTCACACAAAATTACTACAAAGGAACTGGAGGATTGGCAGTGTGAAACCGTATCTTGGAAACTGTCATCAGAAAAATGTTTGTTCAACAGCATTGATGGGAAAAATAACTGGTCCAGGCCATGATACTGGATAAAAGGGAAAAACAAATTGAATATATAATAGATAGTTAACCTTACTCTTTCATGGTCATGCCATGTCTGACATATTTATTTATGTTCTTTGATGACGTGACACAACCAATGGATGAAAGTCATACTGTGAGTACTGTACATGTTGATCTTTCAGTTGGCATTTTCCCGCAAAATGGATCAGAATGTTTCAATTTAACTTTGTGAGATATTTGGTTCATTGATTTTAATCGCGCTGAATTCATTGCAAATTGCATTAATTCGTTTGCTTTAAGCATTGAAATTAACAGTCATGTGAAAGCAAGCCTAATTATTACCTCAGTTACTGTTGATAATGTAAACACTGATGATGCCAAGCATGTGACTGATGCAGAATCTTCCAAATTGTGTCCAAAGGGATTATGAGTTTCAATTATTTAAACGGTCTTTTCTGAATGCTGAACAAACGGCCACTGCTCCATCTCGCAGAAAATGCATGCCCCACCAAGAGGGGTACCATATGCTATTTATTACACGGCACTGGCGACGATTGCTGTTCCAGGTAACCTTTGTCAGGTTGCGATATATCATCCTTCTGCCCGGTATCTCACGGAGGCCAGACTTCTGAAACTATAATTTAAAGACTTCGAGAACAGTATGTCGATTTGCTAAATGAAGGTCTAGACGGAGTCCGTTTGTATTATGTCCTGAGGAAGGGTCACTCGACCCGAAACGTTGAATCTGATTTCTCTCCCCAGAAACTGCAATCAGGCTGAGTTTTTTTTCAACAATTTGTGTTTCTGTTCCGTCTCTTGCAAATTGTCGATTGAATCGTGACCGTTTGAAGCATCGAGAGTAACTGCATAAACAAGGTGTGAAGAATTAGACATGTTTAGGTTATGAACCAAAAACAAACTGAATGTTATAAATCAGAAACAAAAACAAAAACGGAAATTGCTGGAAAATTTCTGCAGCATCTGTGAAGAGAAACCAGAATTAACATTAGAAATAGGCGAGGACACAGATTTAAAGCATCAAAATGCAAAATTATCAGCATAAAGGAAACTTCAGGAAAGAAGCAAACCTACTCCTTGACAACGTCATTAGAGTAAAGGATTTGAATCTGATTGACATTCATACAATGAAAGATCGATCAGTTAGGGTTATTTTCGCTTGGGTGCAGACGACTGAACATGGAATACAACGGAGACTTGTAAGATTCTAACAGGACTAGATAGCATAGATGCCGGAAGGACGTTCCCGATGATGGGTGAATCCAGATCCTCGAGTAGTTCAGGGTGGAGGTGATACTTATTCACTCAGATAGTGGTAAGCCTGTGGAATTCATTATCAGAGGAAGTAGTGGATGATAAAAATTGAGTGCATTCAAAAGGTGGTTAGATATAGCACAAGTGGCAAATAGGATCAATGGCGATGAGGAGAAAGCAGGGAAATGCTACTGAGTTTGACGATCGTGATGAATATTGGAACAGGTGCAATGGGTGGAATGGCTTCCTTATGCGCCTAACCGCAAGATTTCTATTTTTCTATGTATTGTGAAAAAGTTATGGAATTGGTGCTTCGCTTTCAATTGCATACATAATGGACCAGGTCATTTTGTTCAGTTGATACTGGAAATCCTGTTTCTACATTTGTTGGCTATCTCAAAAGTATCACTCAGTGAAATTTTCATTAAATAACTTGATAATTAATTACAGGCAATGTGATTTATGTAATAATAACATTGATCAACTTATGATACAAGTTCAAAGACAGCTAAGATAAATGTATTCGGAAAGAAAAGGATGGTTGGTGCAGATGTAATTATGAATCATCCTGCTCTTCAATGTATCTTCATAATGCCATGTCCACAGATTTCCATGAAAGTGATCTGTACTTAATTGTTTTTAAAATAATATGTATGATTTCAATTCAAACAGTAACATTATTGATCGAGATTACTTAAATCCTCAACGAAGCCATGTGCCCAAAGATTAACTTAATTTTAGCAATAATGATAGATCATTGCTGCATCGAATTTCGAATAATTCGACTCTTGTTCCTAAAAAAAGGGAAAGACTATTGAGCAGTTTTTTTATGCATTGAACAATATATTTCAGAACACCAAATCATGGGCGTAACCACCAGTTCATTTGTTGCTTAAAATATGAAGATGAGTTAATGTTTCTGTTCTCTGTCCTTCAAGCACCAAATCCCAAGCCATTCATTATCAGTTCATGGGTCCTTCCTTCTGAAACTTTATACACTGCTTCAGAGATAACTGCATGGACTGATCGGTTTTTCACTTTTTCATTCACTTCTTCTTACAGTTAACTTAATGGCGATTGTGATACTCACGCGAGGAACTTGTGGCCTCTCCCGATGCATTACTCGTTACTTGGTCTCCATGGCTGTGACGGATCTCCTGGTCATTATTACTGCCGTACTTCTGAACCGCATTCCAGCGATTTACTTTCCAGGGAGCTTCCTGTCCATTACTCCAATATGCTGCTTCAGCATTGCATTAATTTATGCAGCTAGGGACATCTCTGTCTGGTTAACAGTGTCTTTTACCTTTGATCGATTTGTGGCCATTTGTTGTCAGAATCTGAAAACGAAGTATTGCACTGAGAAAATGGCAGCTGTAGTGATAGGGATAGTCTGTGGGATCGGCTGCCTGAAGAATATACCGTGGTATTTTATGCATGAGCCAATATTCATAATTGATAATGTTCCATGGTATTGCAAACTGAAGGAAATCCGTTATACCTCACCAATATGGGCAACGTTTCAATGGACAGATCGTATTTTAACTCCGTGCCTCCCATTTTTTCTGATACTTTTCCTCAATATCCTGACTGTCAGATCCATTCTCGTGGCGAGTGCCGCCCGCAAGAGGCTCCGGGTTCAAACAAAGGGAAACAATCAGAGTGACGCAGAGATGGAGAACAGGAGAAAATCCATTGTTTTACTTTTCTCTATATCTGGAAGCTTCCTTCTGTTATGGACAGCGTATGTTGTACAGTTCTTTTTTGAGAGATTCATAAATGAATACAAACCTCAAGGCTTCACTGACCCCAAGTTTATTTTTCAAGAAAGCACAAATATGCTTCAGCTATTGAGCTGCTGCACAAATACATTTATTTATGCAGTGACTCAAAGGAAATTTAGGCAGCAGTTACACGAAATGTTGCACCATCCATTGAGCCTAATATGTAATTTACTTACACAAAAATGTTAATAAAAGTCACTGTTTAAGGGAAGCTTTTAGAAGCGTTTCGACTATTTTTGTATGATAAAACAGCAAGATTACTGAACGCCAATTTTTCAAATGTCAATTTGAATTGTTTTCCAGTGTTGGCGCATTTACGTTAAGGTTACTACATTTTTCAGGATAAATAAAGGCTTAGTGTTGAAAATAAACTCACTGCAAAGCATTGAAGCCATTCAGTAAATTACAATGACAGAGCTGGGGAAAGACGGTTGTGTCTTTATAAATCATTGGCTCATCGGTATTCTTACTGTTATGAAGTTCACTGCGTGTTCTGTATCGTTAAGAGAGAGAAAAATGCTGTTCTGAACTGACAGATTACAAGCACCTGTCATACGACTAGATGGCAACACCAGAGTGTACTGGAAAATTGCAAAAAATGCAACATTTAGCGTTTGAATGGATTTTTGAGATTTGTTTGCCGTTTTGGCAACAATTCAAATATAACCAGTCAACTTATATTATGCAACAAAGGACTAACATGCAATCGACTATTCGTTTATTGTTGTGTCATGATTGGGATTCTGTGAATCCATATTTTAGATTGTGGCACAGACAGTCTCACACAGAGCAGCTTTGACCTTTAATGGATTATCTGGGCCGACATGTTAAAGTTCAGTTGAGAATATAACGTCTACATTTTCTGTGATTTACATATGAAAGAATCGAAACCAATGTGTTAAATCGAAAAGATGAGAGACTTAACATGCTATCCTGGTCTTTTTCAATATATAATTTCAGTTACATCACACTGTAAACTTTTGCTATGAATTCTGTTTCTTACGAACGTAAACTCCACAACCTCCTGATGAAGTAGCAGCGCTCCGAAAGCTAATGCTTCTAAACAAACAAGTTGGACTCTAACCTGGTTTTGTGTGATTTTAACTACCGTTTTGTCAACTCGAACCAATGAGACGATCCAATTTTGGGGAAGGTATAAATTGCAGACATTTTGAAAATTGGTCAGAGAGAGCACCTGCTATCTAGACGGAAAAGCCAGAAGAACTAGCATATTGCTCTTCAAACAATTTGCAAACGCTCCAGCAAAGGTATCTTCTCATGTGAAAGACCATCATAGAAGATGAAAGTGGCTGTGTGTGTGTGTTTGAAATTAAGTTGATGTATTTTTGAGAATTGTCTCATTGGAACAGCATATTGATATAGACTTCTGGCAGATAATAAACAGTTAAGAGAAGTGGAGCTTTCTTTGAATTGTGAAAAGCTGTTCATTGTTCACTTTCAGTGTTAAAATAACTTGATGTTACTTTCTTTAAATAGTAGATGTTGGGGGTTTTTGTCACATATTTTAACAAATACAAGCTTTTCTCGGTATTTGTGCTGAAATAACAGTGTGGTTCAGCGCCGTGTTGTAACAGTCTGGGGACTTGGGCGCGAGATTTGGTGGAGTTTTGACAGATCCCGTCAAAACTTATTTGGGGCACAAAAAATCCCATCAAATGTAAGCACTTGCGGATTAGTGTCCTGATCATCAATTAATTTATAGTTTAATTTCAGTTATTTGTGATTGGTTAAATTACAAGTGAGGGAAATGGATCTTAAGATTGCTAAATGAGTTTGAAGATCTTCCCAAATTTGCGAAGAAAGTTTAATATGCCAGAGGAAAAATGTGCTTTCAGATGTGCTAGCAAATAGGTTAGCATTGATTTAATCAAGGCCAAAATGAAAGCTGAAATTGCAATGAATTTGGTCAAGCAATTGCACAGAAAAACAAACAATTCAGTTGAGTTAGAAAAACTTAAATTGTAATATCAGGCAAATGGAGTTAGTCAATTTAAAAAAAGGGAAAGTAGAGCCATGTGAGATCCGTTTGTTGGAAGGTGAGAGTGAAGATCATAGGGTTTCTGGGAAGATGATTGAAACCGGTTTAAATAAAACCTACCTGGGATCGGAACCTCCATTTGTCGAGAGGAGAGAATGAGGACCTGAGGCCTGCTGCGTAGGTGAGTGAAACCATTTTAAAAAGCTTACCATCGGGCGTCGGGCCTCCATCTGGCGAGAGGTGAGAGCAAGGACCAGAGGGCTGCTGGGAAGGTGAGGGAAACCGTTTTATTTAGGTTATGGCTTCACCCTGGACCATACAAGTGCGGTGTCTCCCAGCCGCCCTCCTCCTCTAACCAAAAAAAAAGACTCTCTGGTAAGGTTTATCTTTTTTTGTTGTTGTAACGAGTGATTTAGTAAAACAAAGTTACTTTTATCGTTGCCTAATCTAAAACTAAAGTTAAATTTAAAGTTTAAAATATCAGACGATCTTAAAACTGTGTGTTGCGCCTCAGGGCCGTCAGGGACACAACTGATATCCATGGCTCCTTCACGAGCAGGACGTGTGTCCAGTTACAGCTCTTGTTCTACCGTATGATTTCTCTGGAACTTCGGATGCTTATGGAGTCGTGGATAGCACGTTTCGTTATTTGGTCACACTGCAGATGATGATTGCTAAAGCAGCAAGGGAATAGGTGACCAAATGGCATAGAAAGAGCAAGGAGGCAGTGTAGGTGTCATCCTCAATCATTTCCCTCCAAATAGGTATGCGGCTTTGGGAGATAGCTCACCAGCGGAAGACAGCAGTCGCCAGTTTCATGGCCCATGGCTCGGGCTGCTGTTTGGAAAGGCAGAAAGAGGAGTGGAAGGGATATATTAACAGGGGATTCAATTGTAAGGGGAGTAGATCGGCGGTTCCGTGGTCGATAACGAGATCCCAAATGGCTTGTTGCCCCTGAGTAGCACGGATCAGGGGTGTCTCGAATCAGCTGCAGATCATTCTTCAGGGAGAGGGTGAACAGCAGCTGTCATGGTGCACATAAGCACAAATGATATATGTGCAAAACGGGATGAGGTACGACAAGCCTAATTTAGGGAGCTTGGAGCCAAGTTAATTGTAGAAACTCTGAGATAGTAATCTCAGGATTGCAACCAGTTCCACGCGCTAGTCAGATTAGGAATGAGAGAATAAGCAGGATGAATTAGTGGCGTGAGAAATTGTGCAGGGGGGTGTTCAGTATTTTGGGACTTTAGGGCCGATTCTAGGGAGGTGGCACTATTACAAATTGGATGATCTCCAACTGGGCCAGCCTGAAACCAATATGCTTGGAGTTACTTTTGCTAACACAGTTGTGGAGTGTTTATCTGTTGTGGCAAGGGGTTGTGAACCAAATGAGTTTAGAGGACAGTGAGGAAGTAGGATCCAAAGTCCGTAAAAGAACTATGTAATGAAGTTATGGTGTCTCAGGGGACGTGGAGGCAGGCAGCAGATGATGAATGCAAAGGGACTGGTGGTCTGGTGGGCATGTTTTTAAATAAAAGAAGTACGGAAGGTAAGGAGGATGAAATTCGTTCTTCGATTAGTACCTGGGCGCATGATGTTATTGCTATTACTGAGACTTGGTTGAGGGAAGTGCATGATTGGCAGCTAAACATCCCAAGATATTGATACTTCAGGTGGGATAGACTGAGAGGTAAAAGGGTGGAGGAGTTGCATTACTGGTCAAAGAAAATATAACAGCTGTTCTGAAGGAGATTAAAAATCACACAACACCAAGTTATCGTCCAACATGTTTAAGGTGGGCGCTGTTGAAGACTCGAGCAGTGAGCAAATATGGCCGAGCTCAGAAATAGGGGCTGTAATATAGGCCTCCCAACAGGGAACATGAGAGAGTAGTACAAATATGTAAGTAGACCGTGGAAAGATATAAGAACAATAGATTGGTGGTCAGAAGAGATTTTAATATTTGAACTTTTAATGGGATTCACTTACTGTTAGATCTCTAGCAACAGCAGAATTCGTAAAGAGCGTGCAGGAAGCTTTTCTACAGCAGTATGTAAATAGAACAACTTAGGAAGGGACCATCCTGTGCTTGGAGTTGGAAAATGAGTCCGGCCAGTTGGTTGGTATTTCAATAGAGGATTACTAAGGGAATATTGATCACAATTCAATAGGGTGTAGAATAGTCATGGACAAAGATGAGAGTAGTCAGAAAGGAAGACTGCTGAACTGGGGGAAGACAAACTATACCAACATTTTGGAGGATCTGCAAAATGTAGATTGGAACCAGCTCTTTGAAAGGAAAGGAAATGTTTGAAAGCGATATCTGGGAGGCATTTAAGGAAAGGTTGATGAGAGTTCAGGAGAGGCATGTTCCTGTGAAAATGAGGGATCGAATGGCAAAGTTAGGGAACCATGGATGACAGGTGAAATTGTAAGACGAGATAAGAGTAAAATATATGCCTACATAAGGGCACGGCGACTGAAGACAAACAAAGCATTTGAAGGACATCGGGAATGTAGGACCAATCAGAAACGATAAATCAAAAGTGCTAAAAGGGGTTATGAGTTATCGCTGGCAAACCAGGTTAGGGAAACCCCAGAGCCTTCTTTATCATAAAAAGAAGAGCGAGGGGTTAACTAAAGCAAGGATTGGTCCATTCAAGGGCAAAGAAGCAAAGTTATGCATGGAGTCAGAAAAAAATACGTGAAATTCTGAACGAACATTTTGCAACAGTATACACCAAGGAGAGGGACATGACGGATGCTGATGTGAGGGATAGTTCTCTGAGTACTTTTAGCCAAATCGGCATAAGGATGGAGGATTTTTTTTGTAATCGAAATGCATTTATGTAGACAAGTCTCCAGGTCCGGGTGCGATCTACTCGACGTTTCTAAGGGAAGAGAAAGAAAAAAGAGCTGGGGCTTCAAATGATTTATTTGCAGCATCGTTGGACACGGATGAGGTCCTGGATGTCTGGAGAATTGCTAATGTTGGCCCCTTGTTGAAATACGAAGCGGATTCTACCAGTGCTTTGTAGCAAACATCAGTAGTTTGGTACTGCCACTAAGTAATATAAGAAAGAAGAAGATAGAATTTCTGTGAACAGAGCTATGCCAGGAAGTAATTGCCAATTTAATAGCAGTATTAATTAGCTACACTATCGTTTTCCAAACCCTTCAAAGTTGCAATTGATGCTAGCTTTGTTGGGGCTGGAGCTGCATTGCTACAGGAAGATGAAAATGGAATTGAACGACCAATTGGCTACTTTTCAAAGAAACTCAAGATGAACCAGAGAAAATACTCTTCAACTGAATAAAAATTATCACGATTGGTACTGGCCTTCTCACAATTTAATGTTTATGTAACATAAAATGTGGCAGAGACAATTGTGTAAATGGACAACCATCCTCTTACATTCGTGGAAAGATTAAAAGACAAAAATATGAGACGATTTAATTGGCGCCGTACATTATATCATTTTAGTCTATCAGTTGGCGTGCTGTGGGTCATAAAAGTGCTAATCTGATGCTTTATTGCAGAATTTATGAAAGTGTAGAGACGATTGGACAGATGTCAATCACATAAACGGTGTACCAAAATTAACATGAAAATTTAAATTAATGACAGATGCATTTCATAGTAATGGGAGAAAATTCAGAAAAAAATAATGAAGCCAACTTTTCACTACGATAGTTTATGTTTTTCTTATCAGGTGAGGTGTTATGAAGTTGGAGGCATGTACTGTACATTTAAGACAGAGTGAATGCTATTCTGATCTGAGAGACTTCAAGCACCTGCGTTATGACGGGATGATCGTCCCAGGGTGTACCAGAAACATTAAAACATATATCATCTGTCTGTGATATACAAACCTGAATTTTGTTTGTTGTTTTTACGATAATTCGATATTAATCAATCCTTTTAAACTATGATCCCGGATACTAAAATCCAGTCGAGTTTTATTGTGTTGTTTAATCAATATTGAATCAGTAAGACAATCTGATGTTGGAGGAGGGGAGTTGGGAGGGGTATATAATGTGGAACTTTTGAAAATTGATCAAAGAGAGCAACTTCCATCGAACACAAGCGCTTGGAGATCTGCAATCTTTCTCTCCAAAAAGTTAGGAGACAATCTCTATCAAAGGTACATTTTCATATGAAACAAATGAGCATAGATCATAGAAAATTACAGCGCAATACAGACCCTTCGGCCCTCGATGCTGCACGGACCTTTTTAACTAATCTTAAGCACATCTAACCTCCACTATTCCATTCTCGTCCGTATGCCTACCCAATTTATCATTTAAATGAGTGTAAAGTTGGTGAGTGTGCTACTGCTGCAGACAGCGCATTGCATGACCCTACTTCTCTCTGCAAAGAAATCACCTCCTATCTCGACCACTCCTCAATTTTTAGCGGTGTCTTTCGTGCTAGCTATCTCCATCCAAAGTAAAAGGCTGTTACTGTCCAATCAACCTCACGCTCTGATTACCTTATATGTCGCAAGTCGCATCTCAATCTTCTTCGCTCAAACGAAATTAGCCTCAAGTCCCTCAGCCTTTCCTCGTAAGGTCTTTCTTCCAAACCAGGCAACATTCTAGAACATCGCTCCTCCACACTTTACAACCGTGCACTTCCTATTATTCGGTGATCAGAACTGTACACAATACTGTAAATGTGACCGCAGCAGTGTTTTGCACAGCTGCGGCATTATCTCATCGTTCCAAAATCCAATCCCTCTACCATTAAAAGCTAGCACAGTGCATGTCGTCTTAACAACCTCGGTGGCAATTTTCAAGTATTTATATAACTGTTGTGGTTCTGCTCGCCGAGCTGGAAGTTTTTGCTGCAAACGTTTCGTTCCCTGGCTAGGGAACATCATCAGTGCTGTTGGAGCCTCGTGTGAAGCGCTGCTTTGATGTTTCTTCCGGTATTTATATTGGTTTGTTCTTGCCGCTTCCGGGTGTCAGTTTCAGCTGCAGTGATTTGTATGTGGGGTCCAGGTCGATGTGTCTGTTGATGGATGTTCTTGCCGTTTCCGGGTGTCAGTTTCAGCTGTAGTGGTTTGTATATGGTGTCCAGGTCAATGTGTCTGTTGATGGAGTTTGGGGATGAATGCCATGTTGCTGGTTGTCTGAGTGTATGGCTACTAGAGATAGCTGGTCGTGTCGTTTTGTGGCTAGCCATGCACTCAGACAACCAGCAACATGAATTTGACTGGGAAAACACCACTATCATAGGACAAGCCAGACAGAGAACAGCCAGAGAATTCCTAGAAGCATGGCATTCATCCCCAAACTCCATCAACAAACACATTGACCTGGACACCATACACAAACCACTACAGCTGAAACTGACACCCGGAAACGGCAAGAACATCCATCAACAGACACATCGACCTGGACCCCACATACAAATCACTGCAGCTGAAACTGACACCCGGAAGCGGCAAGAACAAACCAATATAAATACCGGAAGAAACATCAAAGCAGCGCTTCACACGAGGCTCCAACAGCACTGATGATGTTCCCTAGCCAGGGAGCGAAACGTTTGCAGCAAAAACTTCCAGCTCGGCAGGCAGAACCACAACAACGGATACCCGAGCTACAAATCTTCAATCAGATTTTAAATTTATATAACTGGATACAGAGATGTCTCTGCGCATCTGATCTCCCAAAAATCTTACCATTAACTCAGTATTCTGCATTCCTGTTACTCCTTCCAAAGTGAATAACCTCAATTTTCGGCATTAAACTTTATTTTCCACATCTTAGCCAGCTCCGCAGCTTAACCTACAATATCCTTCATCACTACCTGCAACTCTCCTGACCTTAATGTCATTTGCAAATTTACTAACATACCCATCTATACCCTGATCCAGGAAACCTATTAAAATGGCAAACATTGGGACGCCCAAAGCAGATCCTTGTGGAAACGCAATATTAACTGAACTCCAGGATTAATATTACCCATCAATCACCACTTCCTGCCTTCTTTCAGCATGCCAATTTCTGATCCAAACTGCGAAATCACCCTCAATTCCATGTCTTTGTATTTCGCGCAGTAACCTACCCTGAAGAACCTTATCAGACGCCTTAGTGATATTCATATACACAACATCAAATGCATTACCCTCATGCACCTGTTTAGTCATCTTCACAAATAACTCAATAAAGTTTGAGAGGCACTACCCACGCTTCACAAAAACGTGTTGACTATCCCAAATTAATTTATTCCTCTCTCGATGATTATAAATTCTTCATCTTTTAACTCTTTCCAACACTTAACCCACAACCGAAGTCAGGGTGACAGGTCTATAATTTACAGGGTTGTCTCTACTCTCCTTCATGTACAGGGGAAAGAATTGCTATCCTCCAGTGTTCTGGCACTACCCCTGTAGACAGTAACGACGTAAAAGTCAAAGCCAAAGACTTGGCAATCTCCTCCCTGGCTTTCCAGAGAATACAATTATCAATCCAGTCCGGCCCAGGGGATTATCTATTTTTGGTATTTCCAGAATCACTAACGTTTTCTCCTTATGCACCTCCATCCCACCTATTCGAGTAGCCTGTATCTGAGTATTGTCCTTGACCTCATCGCCTTTGTCAGGCGTGAAAAAGGAAAGACGACAGCCCAGGGGGAACTTCAGCTGGTAGAAGAAAGGCACAAAAGACAACAGTGGCTGTGTGGTTTTGAAATTAAATTGATGCAATTTTAATAAGTGTCGTATAGGAGAATATCATATTGTTACAGATTTGGAGGCAGGTAGTAAGCAGTAAAGAGAAGGGAGGTGCTTACAATTGTGAGTATATCCGATTGACTTCCCTCTGCTGTGGAAACAGGCCATTTAGCCCAATAAACCAAACCGTCCCTCCAAAGAATAACCCGCCCAGACCAATTTTCCTCTAACTAATGAACCTAACATTAGGGCAATTTAGCATCACCAATTCAGCTGAGCTGCGCATTTTTGACAGTGGGAGCAAACCAGAATACCCGTAGGAAACCCACACATACAAAGCGAAAATGTGCAAACTCCACACAGACAATCGCCAGAGAATGGAATGGATCCCAGTTCTCTGGCGTTATGAGACAACAGTACTGACCTCTGAGACATCGTGCCATCCCGGAGTAGCTGTCTCATGTTCACTTTAAAGTTACAAAGTGAATTGGTGTTACACTCTTTAATTTGGGAGTTCTCTGTCACTCCTCCTTTTACAGATTACAAGGCGAGGTGAAGATTTCTGGGTGTTTAGTTTAAGTAACAGAGTGTTTCACCTCTGTGTCATAATGTTACTGCACCTGTGAAAGAAACACGGGGTCAAATCACGAAAATACAATGGTCATCACGTTGGATATCTGAAAGAAAAGCAGTAAATTTTGGTGAGCATTTGTGTGAGTGACATCATGTATGGACATGATGTAATGCACCCAACTTGAATCGTCTTCTGAAGTTAACACACGTAGATAAGTATTGTACATGATTGTGTTGCAATGAAGGAAGGAGCAAGTGGATCAAAATGGAAGGAAAGGAAAAGGCCGCATAGTGTAATCATAGGTAAACAAGCCAAAAGAGTCAAATGGATATCCAATCCGAAGGCTTCAGCTGTTTTTAATGACGTTTGGATTGATATTTCAAGCTCATTATAATGAGGGTAACAGAGAATATGTTGGAAAATGAGGACCGTCTGGGGTTCCTAATCTATGTATTTTCAGACTAGATTTTTTTTTTCTTTGGCGTAAAGCTCCTGTTAATCATTTATCCTTTCCTTTCAAGCATCTTTGATGAAGGATGCAACTTCTGTTATACGACTGGTGTCAGTCACTGCGCTGAGTCTCAGAAAATTGCAGGAGATTATACATAGTAAAACGAAATTGCTAATGAAGTATGAACAAAACAATTACAGAAGAAATGACGAAAAAAACAAAATACAAGACACAACAGATGTCAGCAAAATGATGCATTGAAAAGGGAGATTCAGTGCGTCCGGACGAATTGTCCCAAAAAGCAAACGGCAGGGGAGGCCATGGCGACTGCCGCATAGAAGTCAAGGACATTAAGGACAAGAAAATACAAGACAAGAAAGAAAGGCAAAGAGAAATACCGAGAACTCATCATTGCAGACCAACCGGAAATACATGAAAAAGTAATGTAGCTTGACATTAGAAAGGACATAAAATGCAAAGAGCAGATAAAACCTTGTTACAAGGTTCGAAAGTAATTTGCATGAAAAAGGCAAAGACGTTTTGATGAAGGAATATTATGATAAATATAAAACGAAAACTATAAGGTAGAAGTAGTTGAAAATACGTCGGTATCAGATAATATGCAGGTATTGTCCTTGGTGTTGGTGTAAACAGATGTAAAATTAAAAAATTATCTCACCTTGTCTCTTGGCAAAATTACTCGCCTTATTCAAATTTTGCCAAAAATCATAAACAACAACGCAGAGATCAGAAAGACTCTCCTTCACGTAAACATAGCATTTGATTTAATGTGGTATGAACCGTTGATATCAAAAATTGAAATCAAATGAATGATTTCTGCTGGTTGGACTCATATATAGCACAAACGAGGACGATTGCTGTTGTTAGTAATTGCACAGTATGGTTCCATAACATCATTGCAGAGTTTCGCAGGGGACTTTGCCAAGACATTTCACCAATGAGCTTCGTAGAAGAGTAATTTCAGTAGCGGTTCTGTTTGTGGATAATTGCATGTTGTTCAGCACTTTTGCAAAAACTCAGATGATGAAGCAGTGCAGCTGCTTGTGGTTTTTGAGTACTGGTGTGTAGATGAATGAGTGGTGACATTGTAGAGGTTTATAACATCATGAAAGGCACAGATATGTTGATTAGCAAAGGTACTTTCTGTACGATGGGCAAGTCAGATGCAACAAGTCATGGACCCCACATTGGCTTAGATTGTAGATTGCAAGTAATATTTGCACCATTTAAGTGAATGGCAGTGATGTACTTTAAAAAGATTGGATCTACGTGTTCCATGAAAATACCAGCTATGCATCTCAGTACCTTCGTCCTCGAGATACCAATAACTACATCAACGCTAGAATAATGAAAAAAGATTCTTGTTTAGCAAGGTGTATGAAAATTAACAACGGGTATAAGAGAAATTCGATTTCAGGTCACAATCAGATCAGCCTAAATCAGCCAAAAAGAATCGTAACTGTGCAGAAAACACTTGCATAGAGTGTCAGGTAAGTTTCATTCCACAACTTCCCCTTTTTTTGGTCTTCTTTTACGGCACAAATCAAAAACGGCCACATTCCCATTTCAGGCCACAAACGCAGAATAAATAAGAATGAATTTTATCAAGATACTGTCTTCAGATTTGTCATGTCATTGTAGTGCATACAAACATGCATTCCATTCTTCAGACAGCTATGAATATGAGTTAATATTAAGTATTAGGTTGCTAAAACCTATATGATTTCAGTCGAGTTTCATACTTCATGTTGGTGGAAGAAAGCTGGGATAATAGAATGCTGTACCAACAGACGACATTCATTAATAGTCTTTTTTTATTCAGTAGTAGAATGAGGTTATTACTAGCTATGCTAGCGCATATCGCCCATCTTTAATTTTCCAGATGGAAATTAGGAGACAAACACCTTGCTGTGGGTCTGGAGTCACATGTAGGTCGGACCAGGTAAGGATTGTAATTTCCTTCCCTACAGAACATCCATAAACCAGATGAGGGTTTACCTGACAATTGGCAATAAATTCATAGTCGTAATTAGTGTATTAATTGAAGATTTTTTTTCTAACTGAGGTTAAATTCCATTATGTGGTGTGCTGGGATACAAAATCCGGATCCTCTGAGCATTGTCTTGTTCTGTCGGTTAATAATCCACCAACAATACCACGATACTGTCTCCTGCAGCTGAATATTGAAGTTATCACGAGTAGGGCGTTTAAATGTGCGCTGACATATTGACTATAAATATAACACGAGATCAGCTGAATGTTATAAAATATTTCAGCATGGAATAGATTTGGACAAAAATGTGATGAAAAATCAATACGTTGTGGTATGTGTGCTCTCGCTTGTAAAACCATTTAAATTAATTGCTTGATCATGAAAGAATCAATTTAATTCACTTCTGCAACTCCTTTCATATTTCAATTTTGTAACCCCGACTGTATTAGCGACACAGATTCGCAGAGTGATACAACACAGAAATAGAGCCTTTGATGCAACTCATCTACGCAGGCAATACTCCCAAACTAAACTTGACCGACTTGGGCATGTTTGGCCCATGTGCCTCTTAACCTTTCCTATTCTTGAACCTGTCCAAATGTATTTTGAAAGTGTAATCTTTGCCTGCTGCTACCATTTCCGCTTCCAGGCCACTCCATATGAACCAACCCTCTGTAACAAAACGTTGACCCTCATGTCAGTGCTTTGTATTTCTCCTGCCATCGTAAATAAATGCCTTCAAATTTTGAACTTCCCTATCGTACAGAAAGTACCTTTGTTAATCAACATATCTGTGCCTCTCATGATGTTAGAAACCTTTACAATGTCACCAGTCATTCATCTACACACCAGTAATCAAAACCCACAAGCTATCCAGCCTGCCGTAACTCAACATCTCAGTCCCAATAACGTGCTGCTAGATATTTTTTGAACCCTTTCCAAATAAGTAATGCCCTTCAAATAACAGACGACTATACGTACAATAGTCCAGGTATGGCATGACCAAGTAGTGTACAACTTCAAAATGAAGTCCCAGTCCTGTACTCAATGGAATGAGCACGGAAGACAAACATAATAAGACCGTTATTAACCATCCACACTACCTGGAACTTCCAATGGACTACGTGCAGGAACCCCCAGGTCTTTCTGTTTCACAAAATGTCCATGCCCTACCACTATCTGTACAAATCCAACCTTTATTCGTTTTACAAAAATGCAATACCTGGTATTTTTCTAATTACAGTCCATCTTGTCAAAAGGTTTTCTAACGTGCATGTATATAAGGTCGACCATTCTGTCCTCATCTATCTTTTGGTTTACGTCCTCAAATAACTCCATCACTTTTGTGAGTCACGATTCACAACGCACAAAACCATGCTGAACATCCCCTATAAGTCTTTCCCCTCCAAATGTGTGTAGATTCTATCTCTCCGTATCCCCTCCACGAAAGTGCCCATCACTCTTATCGGACTCATCGGCCTTTAGTCCCCCGGATACTCCTTAGAAACTGTCTTAAATAAATACACAATATTAGCCAATCTCCAGTCCTCTGGCCACTTTCCCGTAGCTGTCAATGATGTGACTATTTCTGCCAGGGCCTCCACAATGTCTTCCATAGATTGTGTGATGATTCTGTCACTTTCAAAAGGTAGTTTTATCCTTGGGTTTATTTGAGACTTCTTAAAAGCAGAGGTGCCGAAGACTATAGTTTCACCATTGAATGGGAGTGGCCAGGTCTCCTGGTTCAGGCTTTTTCTAGTTTGATTCAGCTGCAGCAGTCACAAGATGGGTGAGTCCACGAGGGGTGCAAGCTTCATCACAGAATTCCTTTGACTTTCTTCTAATGTCTTTCTCCGAATATTCTTCCCTCCTGCCTGCAAGAAAATGTATTTGAATTTGCTTTTTTTTGGACGAAGTGTGTTTATGTGATGCTACTGTATTGGAGCAGTTAATTAGTTCTTGTTATTGTATCAAGTCATTTAAAATTTCGAACAGGGCAGTTGCTCTAAATTCCTGTTTCTTTTAGTTCGTGCATCAACAGTAGTGCTTAACTCAATTCTGTGTTGTTCAAAGCCGAGTGGTATGACCTGTTGCATACAGTTGGAACACCAACTCACACCTGCCTTTAAAATAAGGAAACGTTAATTTCGATACAACCATCTTAAAATATATTTCGGGTGTTTGGCAAATTGGAGGCTCTTGTTGGGACTGATTCTATAATTTAACTTTAGTTTTTTGGTCATGAAGATGGCGAGTGGTCGGTGTTAGTGTCTGTTGTTCCGGGTGTTGAATTCGGTTGGTTGAAACACTGCTTTGTGCTCTAAATGCTCTTTCAGTCGTTGTGAGGTTTCTGGGGGTGGGAAATGTAACCGTAGGGGTTTTACAGAAGGTGAGCAAGGCAATGCTGACGGAATTGGCAGACAAGCTGGAGTTGCACTTGCCTTCGTCTCTGGAAGATGCAGAGGCAAATACAGGAAAACCACGACTATTCAATTTGCTGGAAACCCCATCAGAACCTTTGTAAATGGCTAGAGTTCATTTGCGGATGAGGCAGCTTGAATAGGAAAATGTACTGAAACCGTTAGAATTATGGATAAAAGCAAAGGACAGAGAAAATGAAACAATTGCTTCAGCAGAACAAAGGGAAAAGGAGAGAATCGCTTTGGCAGAACAGGAAGAGAAGGGAAAGAAGGCCCTCAGGAAGAAAGCGAAAAATGAGAGTCAGGAAAAAGAGAAAGAGGAAGACAAGGAAGAAAGAGAGAGAGAGATTAAACATCTGAAGTTGGCGTCTAACCAGGAAAATTGGCTTCAAAGGAGAGCAGTAAAGGTAGAAGTAAGCTTAGAGGGGAGCATAGTAATGATCAGCAAATCATTTGCAGCCAAACGCATTTTGGGGATCTGTGAAACCTGCAGGAGAAATGCAGAGAACATAATCTCCTAGTGTACATGAACATCATCGATTTTACAAAGGCCTTTGAAAGTTCCACCAAGAAGCGTTATGGAATGTCTTTCTCTCATTTGCCTACACCATGAAGTTTGTCCCCATCTTTCACCTGCTCCACGATGACATAGAAGTCATGGTAATGTAAATGGTTCCCACACTGACCCACTTCCCATTCAGACCAGTGTGAAGCAGGGCTGTGTCATTACCCTAATACTGCACTCGAATTACCTCACTGCAATGCTTCATCTTACCATCGACAAGCTCTCCGCTGGAGTGGAGCTAACGTGCAGAACGAGAAGGAAATAATTAAAGGTCAACCACCTTCGAACCTAAACCAAACGCGCCCCAAACCATGTCAGTGAGCGGCAAAACATGAATGGTTTTTGTGTGTGCACTGTCAGAGGGTGTATTCCATCCTAATGTTGGCATATATACGTAGACATATGAGAGCACGGGTCAAACCCTGAACACAAAAGTCTATGGGCAGTCCTTGGACCTACCAATACCTCGTGAGTATTCTGTCGACCAAAGCATATATTCACGAATAGATCCAGCTCTGCATGCAGTGCGCTCGCACAGCCTGATGGAATGGATGCTCGAGGACAATAACATCTGATCCAACACCAATGCCATGATATATAGAGCTGTGGTTTCTTACACCCTCCTATATAGCTCTGAGACTTTGGACTGTCCACATCAGACACCTCAAGGCATTAAAGCAGTTGCAAAAACACTGCCAGTGTAATATCCTTTGAATCCGCAGTAATGGTAGACACAGCAATACCAGCATCCTCGACCAGGCCAACATCCAAGCATCGAGACACTGACATGCCCCCAAACCTCCTTGATCAGCTACGATCGGCTAGGCACCGCATGCCTATGATCGACACAACACTCCTCAAGCAGGTGCTCTACTCCCAGGTCTGAAACGGCAGGCGAGCCCCAGATGGACAGAGGAAGTGCTTCAGGGATGCCCACATGACTTCATTGCTAATGTATCGCATTCCCCCCAATGTGGGAATTACTGGGCCAAGACCGTCGAAAGTGGGGAGGAGCATATAGATGGTGTCGTGCATCTCGAAACTTGCCAGCGGACACAAACTGTATCCAGGATAGAAGAGCACAAGGAGCATGCTACCACATCATTACCTCACCTACCCGCTTCTCACAACAACCTTTTGCCCCAAGTGTAACAGAGTCCGTGGATGCCACATGCGTCTGTACAGCCAATTACAGAGTACCCCGAGAGTGGGAGAGAGTCATCCGTGTCCGAGATTATGATATAGGAAGTTTGCATCCCCTCGCAATTATCTCGTTGTCTTTTGTTACAAATTCCAATAATTCCCTGTTCATAAAAATGTGTAACAATGTAATCCTGTTAGCTTGCCTTACCACTGCCCTTCCAGTTCCGTTCTCTGATAATTATTACACAGAATTTACAATTGTACTCATTCGTATTCTGAAGCAAAATATTTGTTTTGTAATCCCATTGATATCTCGATCTGTAAGAGCTCCCCATCTTGCTTTCCTTTATGCCCGATTTTCCACAGTGTTGTGTACTCGTGAATATTGATGCTTCATCTTTGTTCACTGTGCGAGCATATCTCCCTGATGCCAATTAGACAGAAATTATTCAACTCACTGTGTCAAGGGTGCACATATGTTATTGCAGATGCTTTGTGCATTTAGATAAAGAAACTGTCTTTTACTTTTTTTCTAACCGTAATTTCCTGTCACAAATCTGTTTGCTGCAGTGGTGTTTCAGTTATACCCAGCCCTTTGCTTTTACTTTCTGCTTGTCTTCAGCCACAGCCCCATGCTATTCCAATATTTCAAACATCTCTTGGGTTTTGGAGATTGCCTTTCACCTGAGCCACGTTTCTCCTCGTCTATATTCGTTTAAAAGACTCTGCATAGTCCTGGTCATGTGATTGAGTAGGACATTGCCCCCAGAACGAGACCAGTGGATCCCATCCGAATACAACATCTCACTCCTTCCTGAAAATTGGTAGCAGTGTCCAAATAATCAAAACGACTTCTCATGACACCGTTGTTTGATCCTGAAATTTTCCCGAACTCTGGTGATAGCACTCAATATCACTTCATTTGACATCCTTCACTTTGTGTGTCTAATTGCTACCTCTATCTGCATCTCTCGCTCTGAAGATTTTTGGCATCAAGAGCCAACAGAATTCTCAACTCCAGAGAGACACAGCAGCGCAGGCCAGGATGGAGACTGGGATTTTCTGGATTTCTCTAGGATGAAGGTCCATTCTACAAATGAAAACCTTACTGCATCAGTTTAATGTCTGAGCCTGACTATTTTTCCGTCTTCTGCAGATAGTCAGAGCGATCGTGTGTCGTCCATGACCTCATTGAAGACGGTTCATTTGCCAGATAAAGATGGAGTACGAGATCTTGATTGTTTAAAAATCCTGCAGCCGGAAAGATCACTCACAGTAAACAGCACAGAGACTCGTTAGTGATCTTTACTTTAGAACCTGAGGACATGATGTCGATATAATGCTGGGCAAGGAAGGAGACAAATCCCACGCTTCATTATCACCATCTTATTCCTAAATTCCTCTGGTCCCTGAAACACTCCCTATCTCTGCCAGTTTCTCTAATCCCTATCGGTGATCTCAGGCACAATTCCTACAGGAGAACCAAGGGGATGCTGACTTTGGTTGATGTTTGAGTTGACTGGAGGCTGTGTCAGGTCATACTCCTAAACTCGTTCTTCACTGAGAGTTATAAATTAAAACTCGTGAATTGTGAACCAATCCTAGTCCATGTCCTAATTATTGCCACATGCACAAAGAACGCTGGCAGGACACCTGGCAGTTGCAAAGTACAGAGAGAGAGAGAGAGGGAAGCAGAGTTAATATTTCGAATCTGGTTGGACTTTTCTGTGCAGACAAAGCCATCTGTTCTGTCAGCAAATATGGACAGAGAGAAGGAGAAGATGGATAGGTAGAAGAATAAGATGGTTGAGGGGGGATTGAGAAAGAGAGAGAGAGAGAGAGAGAGAGAGACAGAGAGAGCGAAAGATAGAGAGAAAGCAGAGGGAGAGACATTGTTCAAGGACAAGGTATGAAAGATTATCGTGAGTGCAGAGAAATGGGTGAGAATGAAATCAGTCATGATCAAGGATTTGATAAAAGATTACAGAACACCGAGAGTCCTGGATAGAATGGACATGACAAGGATGTTTACGTCAATGGGAAAGGCTGGGATCTGAGGGCACATCCTCAGAGTTAAAGGACAGCCCTTTAGAACTGATTTGAAGAAGAATTTCTTCAACCAGAGGATGGTAAATCTTGAAACCCATTGCCTCGGAATGCTGTGGAGGCCAGGTCACTGAGTGTTTTTTTTCGACAGGAATAGATTGGCTCTTGATTGGTAAGACGATAAAGGGTTTATGGGGTTGGCGGGATTGGTGGATGTCCAGAGATTGTGGTTATTAAACCAATCAGCTTTGATCGAATATTGGAGCAGGCTTAGGGGCAAAATGATAATTTCTCCATCTATGTTTCACAATCTTATGATTTTATAGAGTGGAGCACCGTGCTTAAATGGACAAGTGGCCGATGCTATTCCCTTATGCCTCTGTGATCAGCTCGTCAATGCAGACGGAGATTCACATTGTCAGGTGTCAATGTTATTAGAGAGTTTCGATTCGAGGTTGAACAGCAAGAGAGTACCACAGTGTCCGAGAGCTCCGACTGAGAAAACATTTCGCTGTCAGCAGGTTTAAACTATGGGAGTGCCGTTCTTACGGAGGTTCACTGTGACATGGGTGAAAGAGTGAGTCATGAGAATTGACAAGCCGTTGTGAGCTGACATTGCACTGACCACAGTAATGTCAAATGATCAGTGATGAGGGACCACCAATCAATCTCTTGGATGGGCTGCACTGTCATCTGCACTCACTACTGGAAAGCCAGAACTTGTGGGGAACCACACTGCCGAAAATGCAGTCCTGATGGAACCCTGCGCTGACGCACAGTCAAAGTAGTGTGAGTGCTCAGTGGTGGTGAGGTAGTCTGGAACAAACATGGCAGGGTTGGAAGCACTACATTGAAGAAGGGTTGCTCTGCACACAGATATCCAGACATACCATGATGACCACACGATGGCGAGTTGATTAAGCTGTGGAATTGATTCCTGTGCTATTTCCTGCCCTCCCTGACCCACAGAAAAGTTCATTAACACATTCATCCAGTGAGTCTCAGTGGACAGAAACCTAACCGTCGTCGCTGACATTTCCAAATAATTCTCCCTGCCCTTCTATCTGTCAACCTTGTCTAACGTCCCAGAGCGGGGAGCAAAGTGGCAACCCATTTTGAGGAGTATTCACGTTATTTGGAGCAATTCCCGAGTTGCTGCCGAAAGTGAGCAATGCAGATGCTGGAGATTTGAGTCAAGTGTGTGGTTCTGGAAGAGCACAGCAGACCAGACAGCATCTGAGGGTCAGAAAAACCGACCTTTCTGACAAAAGCCCTTCAGTAGGAAGGGATGCAACCGATCCTGCTGTGCTTTTCCAGCACCACCGTCTGCACTGACAAATGGCAAGTCAAATCCACGTGATACATATGCCAATTATGGTCACTGCCAATAAGAGACAATCTAACAGTGCCCCTTCACATTCAATGGTGTTACAACCTTTAAGTCCCCACTCTCAACATCCGAGGGTTTACGTTTGACAAAGAAATCAACTAGAAACCTCAGGTAAACAGTTTAGTTACAGGACCAGGTCAGAGACGAGGGATGCTGTTGTGAATAACCCACCTTCCTAACCTCCCAAAGCCTCTCTATATTCTGAAGGATATAGGTCATGTGTGTGATTGATTACTGCCCATTTGTCTGAAAGGGTGCAGTGCAACAACACTTAAGAAGGCTTGCACCATCGAGGACAAAGCAGACAGCATGAATGGCATTACATTCCCAACTATCCAATCACCTCAATGCGGCCACACAGTAGCAGCGTTGTGTACATTATACAGGATGTCTTGACGAAATTTAGCAAAGATCCCTCATATCGCAGTGTCAAAACACATGGCAACTTTTGAAAATCACAAAACACCAGGTTATAGTCCAACAGGTTTAATTGGAAGCACACTAGCTTTCGGAGCGACGCTCCTTCATCAGGTGATTGTGGAGGGCTCGATCGTAAAAACAGACTTAATAGCAAAACTTTGCAGTGTGATGTAACTGAAATTATACATTGAAAACTTGATTGTCTGTTAAGCCTTTCATCTGTTAGAATACAGTGATAGTTTCACTTCTTTCATGTGTAAATTACAAAATCTTTCTTTTTAAAGTTGCATTCTCGGGTTAGATGCTAACAATGGTGATAGCTAGACAATATTTTGAAGGTAAAAGGTGAGGTCTGCAAATGCTGGAAATCAGAGCTGAAAATGTGTTGCTGGTTAAAGCACAGCAGGTCAGGCAGCATCCAAGGAACAGGAAGTTCGACGTTTCGGGCCAGAGCTCTTCATCAGGATGAAGGGCTCTGGCCCGAAACGTCGAAATTCCTGTTCCTTGGATGCTGCCTGACCTGCTGTGCTTTAACCAGCAACACATTTTCAGCTCAATATTTTGAAGGTGTTAGCCCCCTGTGCTCTCTGTCTCTGACCTGATGTTTAGATTGATTCTAATCTAATAAGTGAGATAACAGTGTTTTACATAAAGTCCTGCAGTTTTTGAGCTCAGAGTTCGACATGAATATATGCACTACTTGCCTTTAAACAACCGCCAAACCTCAAACAGATCATTGTTCGTAGCAAACTGCCTGGCTCTCAGGACAACTCCATGCAACCCTGTCACGGTGGACGCTGCAAGACAAGTCAGATTGTGGACATAGATACCACCTTGTACATGGCAGTTACTCATGTGACTCAGCCAACTTTGTCTATCTTATACGTTGCAGGCAAGGATGCCCGGAGGCATGGTACATTGGGGAAACCGAGCAAAGGCTACGACAATGGATGAATGTACACCGCACAACAATCAGTAGACAGGATAGTTCCCTTCCAGCTGAAGAACACTTCAGTGGTCCAGGACATTCAGCCTCGGACCATCGGGTGACCATCCTCCAAGGTGGACTTCGGGACAAGCAGTAGAGGAAAGTGGCCGAGCAGAGGCTGATAGCTAATTTCGGTACCCAAAGGGAGGGCGTCAACTGGGACCTTGGGTTCATATCACATTACATTGGAGAAGAGAAGGCTGTTTTCATTGGAGAAAAGAAGGTTTCGGGGTGACTTGATAGAGGTGTACAAGATAATTAGGGGTTTAGATAGGGTTGATCATGAGAACCTTTTTCCACGTATGGAGTCAGATATTACGAGGGGGCATAGCTTTAAATTAAGGCGTGGTAGGTATAGGACTGATATTAGGAGTAGATTCTTACTCAGCGAGTCGTGAATTCATGGATTGCCCTGCCAGTAACAGTGGTGGACTCTCCCTCTTGATGGGCATTCAAACGGGTATTGGATAGGCATACGGAGGAAAGTGGGCTAGTGTAGGTTAGGTGGGCTTGGATCGGCGCAACATCAAGTGCCGAAGGGCCTGTACTGTGCTGTATTTTTCTATGTTCTATGTTCTATTACAGGTGATCACCATTGCACTACACACACACACACACAGATATTCCAACACACACACACACTCTCACATACACACGGACACAGGTACAGGCCGTGAGTGAGTACAACATTGAAGGAGCCAGTTTGACAGTGGGAGTTGATGGCAAAAGTAGAGGAGTGAGTGTGACAGTGTGGAAGCGGCGACACTGCGAGGGAATGGGAGTGGGAGCGACGGAATCAGGATGTCAGCCAAAAAGACATTATGGCAGTGAGGAAAGAGTGAAATTGTGAGGGAGTGAGAGAGGCTGTGTGAGAGTGAGTGAGATATTGAGGAAGTGACATTGACAGAGTCAGTTTGCCTGCGAGGGAGTCAGTGTGTCGGCGATGAAGTCCAGCGTGACTGAGGGAGTCAATGCATCTGCAATAATGCATGTGTGCCTGTGAGAGTGTCAGTGCTTTTTCCGAGGAGTCGGTGTGTCTGTGAGGAAAGCAGTCGGACTGTGAGGGAGTCAGTGTGATTGTGAGGAATTCAATTTAGAAAATAGACAATAGACAATCGGTGCAGGAGTAGGCCATTCTGCCCTTCGAGCCTGCACTACCATTCATTAACATCATAGCTGATCGTCCTCAATCAATATCCTGTTCCTGCCTTATCTCCATTACCCTTGATGCCTCAATCCTTGAGACCTCTACCCAACTCTTTCTTAAAAGAACCCTTCTGGAGCAGAGTATTCCACACACCCATCACTCGCTGGGTGAAGAAGTTTCTCCTCATCTCTGTACTAAATGACCTATGTCAGATTCAATAGTTTCCAAATGACTCCTTTGACAGATCCCAGATCCAAAACTCCAACTCAGCACCGCCCTCTTACCCTTTCCCACCTGTCCAACTTACTTCCACTCTATAATCTCCATCCTCACTGCTAACCTATCGTGATCAGACCTCACCTGAATCCCCCTAACACTGCCTCATCTACCTTCTGCCCAACCCTATTCATACTCTCATATTTATCACTCAGTCCCCTCCCAACACGACAATACTCATGTTGGGCTAAAGGCTGAAACGCTGTCTCTCCTGATTCTCAGATGTTTCCTGACGTGCTGTGCTTTTCCACTGATACGCTTTTCGACTTTTACAAATTGCAGCTTTATATGTTCAGGATACGTATTCGGGACAGATTACTCTGGATGCTATGAATACATCGCTTAGTCTAAAACACCAATCACTACCTCCCACAAAATTCCTTTTTACCTAAGTTTGGAAAGCTAATCCATCCTGCTTTCCCCCCAAATCTCCGAGGAGCAAATACAGATTTTCGGTTTCAGTTCCACAGTAACTTCACACAAGAATTGTAGACGTCCAAGTACTAGGAGGAAATTCAGGCATTCCAGCTCTGCTTCATTTAAATCAGTGATGGCGGATCTCAACCCAGCTCACCTTCAAACATTATTAATTAAAACCAGGATCTCTTCATTAAATTTGCTCAGAATCGTGGCATTTCGCACATATAGAGATAAAACGTTAGAGAGCAATTCAGTGTTGAAATAGGCCCTTTGGCTCAAAGTCGTTCATGCTGACTGTGATAACCACGCAGCTAGTTCCATTTACCCGCATTTGATCGATGTCTGCCGCAATCATTCCCATCCTTGTACTTGTCCATTTTTGTAATAATGCTATTGTAGCTGCCTCAATCACTTTCACTGGCGGCCCATTCCATAAACGTTCGACACTCGACGTAAAAATATTACCTCTCTGGTCCTTCCTAAGTATTTCGTCTTTCACCTCACACCTATGCACTTCAGTTTTAAATTCCCCATCCCTGGAAAAAAGACTATCTGCATTCATCCTCATGCCCTTCATAATTGTAACCATCGCAAGGAGTTCGCCCCTCATATTCCTACTTTCCAAGCAATAAGTCCGATCTTGGACAAACTTTCTCAACTACTCAGGACTACCATTCCTGGAAATATCCTCATAAATCTTCTTTTCCCACTTTACAATTTAACTATGCCTTTCATATAAGAGACTAAACAAAATTGTGCACAATACACTAAGTGAGGCCTTACAAATGCCTTGTACAGCTGTAACATGACGTCCCAAATCTTATAATCAATGTCCTCACTGGTGAAGGCCAGCCTGCTGATGCCGTCTTCAGAATCCTGTCTACTTGTGACGCCGCTTTCAATGAACTATGTACTGGTACTCATAGGTCCCTTGTCCACAACAGTCCTCAGGACCTTACACATTGTACACATCATACCTTGGTTTGACTTTCAAAGAGGGTGGCACGGTAGCACAGTGTTTAGCACTGTTGCCTCACAGCGCCAGAGACGTTGGTTCATTTCCCGCCTCGGACAAATGCTTTGGTGAAGTTTGCAAATTTTTCCCGTGTCTGCGTGGGATTCCTCCGGGTCCTCCGGTTTCCGCCCACAATCCAAAGATGTGCAGGTTAGGTGAATTCGACATGCTAAATTTCCCGCAGTGTTAGATAAAGTGGTAAATGTAGGGGAACGGGTCTGGGTGGGTTGCTCTTCGGAGGGTCGGTGTTGACTTGTTGTGCTGAAGGGCCTGTTTCCACACTGTAAGCAATCTAATCTAAAAACAACGTGACATTTCGCATTGCTGGGCATTGAATTGCGTTTGCCAATCCCTGGCTCACTTCCCCATCTGACAACAATCAGTGCAATTTTTGATAACTTTCCTTGCTATGAATGATACCTTCATTTTCTAATCATCCGCAATCTTACAAATATTACCTTGTACTTTTACATCCTCATCACTAACGTATGTAAGAATAACACAGGTCACAGCACCGACTCTTGTGGTATACCCACTGATCACAGGTATCCAGTCCGAGAAACAATCTTCAACCATCATCATTTACTTCCTACCATCGAGCCAATGCCGAATCCCATTACCTATCTCTCAGTAGATCCCATGTAACCTAACTTTCATGACTGGCCTGCTGTACGGGATTTTGTCACCGCTCTTACGAATGAGCGAGTGGGTAGCATCCACTGACCGAACTTCATCTATCGTCTTGCTTACATCTTCGGAACACTCTTAAATATCTGTCACATCTGACTTCCTGCGCACAGATCCATGCTGACTATCCCGAATGTGAGCTTGACTGTAGATACGTTGGTTGGTCCTGTCACGCTATATCCTCTCCCACAACTTGTGTACCATTGATGTAAGGCTCAATGAGTTGTGGTTCAGTGGCTTGACATTGCTACCTTCCTTAAATAATAGAACGATAATAGCCACCCTCCAGTCTTCTGGAAATTCGCCAGTGGCTTATGGTGAAGCAAACATTCATGGAAGTGAATCCCCCAGATTCACAACGTTTTGAGACTTGTCTATTACACTCCCCCCTCCACTCACGGCCCCCACCTCATCACCCCCACCCCCTCACAGCTCTCGTTTCAATCGTTTCGTCCTTATTACTATCCCCCTCTGGTTTTTGGTCACCCATTCACTGTCTTCCTCAGCAATTAATCTTTCTACCCACCACCTCATCACCATCGCAATTGCTCGACAGAGAGTCTATGCGCAGCTCCAGAGCCGTCATGCGATGAAACAAGTGCTGCACTTGAACACACGTCTTTCAAGTGTAAGCATCAGGAACGTTTCGACACGCTCCGAAACTCCCACACCAAGCAAGAGGCACTTGCCCCTAGTCTGAGCTCACATACCATTGTATGCTTAGCTTCATATAAAGAAACTAAAACCAAACAATACACTTCAATGTATGAAAAAAAGATGAGAAAGAAATAAAAGCCTTACATTACAGAGTCTTTTTCTTCCATTTAGAGGAGGGGAGCGGGAGGGAGATACTTCAAGTGAAGCATCTCGGGATTAGCCACTGCCCAAATATAAATTAAATCCTTAAGTTTCCGATAGCCCTCTCTTCACCTCACTTTCTCAATTCGCCACTCTGGCAAAATGGTGACCCGACTCGCGTAATGAGTCTTTTCTTAAGTGAGAAAACGTACCCGTCCCGCACTCCTAGCTTCACTTCATCTTCTCTCCTCGCTGCTCTGGCAAAATACAGCCACTAGAAACGAACACCAGGATCACAGGGCGATTGAACAGAGTGAGGAATACTAAATTAGGGCTGAAAATGAAAGTGTAGACTTGAACTTTGAGAGGCTGTCTTAGAAGTTTAGTAACTGCGAGGAAGTCTCTGTTTATTTTGTCTGTTTTAGGCTTTTTTTATCTTCTGCCTGACAAAAGTGGCTTGCGGAGATTATTTCCGGAGTGGGAGTGGTCTTTTATGATGATGGCTGATTTTCCATGTCAGCAAACAATATTCATATTGTTTTCTTACGATCCAGGCACAGAAATTTGCATAGCGAGCCATCGTGCATTTGGTTAAAATGCAGTCTATGATGAATCTGTAAAAGTTAAGAAGTGTTAAATGAAGTTTCAATTCCTCTATCAACCGTGGTAAAGACAATAAGACATGAAGAATTGTCGTCCATTAGGCCCATAAAAGCTGCTCTGCTCATTAGTAGGATCATGGTTTCAACCTATTGTTATGTTGTCTGCATTTTTGGCAACAGAACGTTCACTTCCTTGCTCCAAGTTATTAATGCCGTGCGTCTCTGAACTTCTGAAGCTTTAAATACGCCTAAAGTATGGTGGCCCTCAGATTAAATCAACACAAAAGGTTAAACTTTCCTTCCGAGGTGTTAGTATTTATTTCAAAGTTTACCTGTGAAGCAGAAACTGTTGCTATCCTGTCTGAAACTTTCTCAAGCTGCTGGGAATTAGGTCCCAATTTTATTGGCAACGTGAGTGATTTTCTCAGAGTCAGCAGGAAAAGACATCGCCAAATACTTTCCATAACTACAGAAAAATACTTAGTTCGACAATGCAGTGATTTTACTCAAACTTTCACACTTTTCACATAATACAGTTGAGTGTTCCTTTGCACTCAGTGAGTGAACTATCTTGAGAATGAGCACAAGGTGTATCATCTGTGATCATTAACTACAGAACGGCCTCTCTTTTCTGATGCACAGCCTCAGTGTTTCAATCATTCCAGCAGGACTCTCAGGACTTTCTCAGCAGAATGGTGAAAGCAGTGCTTTGGCTTCTCATCGTTCCCGTGTTTGTCGATTCAATCACTGCTGATGAAAGACTGATTCCAAGGGTTATATTCGGTCAGTATATGTCAATGAAAAGTACTTGCAAAACCATCACCAGGTGCATGATGAGGCCATTGATGTCTTCCAGTGCGTGGTGTAACGAAATTCAATCTTAATAACTTTGCAACTTCACTCATTTTAATTTCATATCACAAAGCATTCGATCCTAAATTGCTGATTTGGTAATACGTCAGTAGCAAGCGGAGAACGAGCGAAGTCCGACTTTTCGTCTTTGTTTTCCTGAGGCTAATGCAGATTCTGCCATTCTGCAGTGAATAAGCACCCTGTATTCAGAATGTTTTATTTTTCGTTTTAAGATAATCATTTGTAGAGACAGTTCAGAGAATGTTCACTGAGATTATCTTTGCCATGGAGGTATTGTCTCACGCAGAAATATTTCACAGGGTGGACTTCTATTCACTTAAATATACGGTAATGGGAGGTAATTTAATTGTAATATAAGTAATTATGTTGAGAGGGGTCTTGAGGGTAAATGCAGAGGGGATGGATCCACTCAAAAGATAGACAAGGTTCAGGTAGCATTGCCTCTGAATGAAGGAACACCAATTTAAGACTGCGGTGTGGGCGGAAATTTTCTCTCACAGGTTTCAAATTACTTACCATGGAGAGATTTCCAACAAGTTTCCAAATTTACAATTAATGCTAAGAGGGATAGATTTTTGATCAGTCACTGAATGCCTGCCTTTGTGGCAAGGGAAGGTAATTAGATATGAGGTGTGTCGGATCGCCCGTGACTTCTTGGAATGCACGAACAGACTGAAGGGACCGAGTGGCCTATTCGTGTTCCTATTTGTTATGGTCCTATAGATGAGAATGTCTCTCAGTGAGCAGTGTGCCAATTCGTTCCAGTAAAGAGGAGCAGTCCACTCAGCTCCTCGAAGCAGTATATTGCTGATTGGGTGGCATCTCACTTGCAGCAGTTTGCACAATTACCGTCGGACAAACTTGATCGAGTTCTTCGTAGAAATGACAAAGAGGATTGATGAGTGCAGATCGGTAGGCATGATAGATATGGACTTCGGTAAGGCATTCGACAAGGTTACCCATGGGAGAAAAATTAGCAAACTTCGATCTCATGGAATACATGGAGAACTAGCCATTGGATACAGAACTGTCTCAAAGAGGAATGACAGAATGAGATGGTGAAGGGCTGTTTTGCAAACTGGAGACCTGTGACAAGTGGAGTGCCACAATAATCGATGTTGGGTCATCTATTTTTCGTCATTTATATAAGTGATTTGTATGTGGGCTAAAGAGTTATAGTTAGTATGTTTGCAGATGACACCAAAATTGCAGGTGTGGTGGACAGCGAAGAAGATTTCCTCGGATTATAACGGAATCTTGAACAGATAAGTCTTTTGGCTGAGGTGTGGCAGATGCTATTTAATTTATACAATTGGAATGTGCTCCATTTTGGGATCACAAATGTTAGCACGACTTATACACTCAATGATAAGGTCCTCGGGATTGCTGCTGAAAGAATATACCTTGAAATGCAGGTTTATAGGTTCTTGAAAGTAGCGTGAAAGGTAGATACTTTAGTAAAGAAGGCGTTGGGTATGCTTTACTTTATTGATCACAATATTGACAACAGGGATTGTAAGGTCATGTTGCACTGTACAGGACATTGGCTAGTTTTGGAATATTGCGTGTAATTCTTTTCTCCTTCCTACCAGAGGGAGGTTGTGAACTTTGAAAGCGTTCAAAACAAAATTTACAAGGACTTTGCCAGGGTTGGAGGTTTTGGGCTCGCAGGAGAGGTTGAATAGTTGCGGGCTGTTTTTTCCTTGAGAATCGCAAGCTGAGGCGTGACGTCATGGGAATGGAGAAAATCATGAGGTATCTTCATAGGGTAAATAGACAAGGTCTTTTCCATGGCGGGGGTTGGGGGAGGGGGCATAGGGTTTAGATGTTAGGGGAAAGATATAATAGAGAACTAAGTGGTAACTTTTTCATGCAGTGGGTGATGCATGCTTGGAAAGAGTTGCAAGACGAAGTGGTGGAGGCTCGTACAATTGCAACATTTGAAAGATTTCTGGATGGGTTTCTGAATAGGATGGATTTGGAAGGATATGGGCTGGATGCCGGCAGTTGGGACCAGATTGGTATGGAACATCTGGTCGGCATGGACGAATTAGAACGAAGTATCTGTTTCCACACTGTACATCTCTATGACTTTATGACTCGATACACATTCGAGAGGTCACTCTTGGAGCACTGTACACAGTTGTCTCCTTTCACCACTTGTTTACGACGAGCTGGAAGGCCAAACTACTGTCAGGCTCTGTACATACTTTGTCTAGGCTCTATATTAGAGTGGTGCTGGAAAAGCACAGCACTTCAGACAGCATCCGAGGAGTGCAAAATCGACGTTTCGGGCAATAGTCCTTCATCAAAAATACAGACAAAAAACCATGAAGCGTGGAGAGATAAGTCACTTCGGGCTTTTGCCCGAAACTACGATTTTACTGCTCCTCGGATGCTGCCTGAACGGCTGTGTTTTTCCAGCACCACTCTCATCTAGTCTCTGGTTTCCAGCATCTGCAGTAATTGTTTTTACCGCACTTCGCTTAACCCGACAACATGGGAATCAACTACAATCACTAAATCTTTAGTTAGATATCTCACCGAGAGAATATTTGAAATGGTTCCGTTGTTGGTATCAGCCTGGATGCTCGAGGGTCCTGAACGATGGCATGGACTATATCTTCCTTTCTGTTTTCACAGGATGTCAAGCAGGGAGCTGCAGGCGGAACCGATGCAATGAAGGTGAGAAGACAGTTCCTTTCAGATGTTTCTGGATTTTCAAGTGCTGCGAGTTAAAAAAGAGCTTCCGAACGGGAACACCTCCGATTAAAAAAATGACTAAAGCTCTGAAGGAGGCTCACTTTTGATTTCTCAAATTCAGGCTATGCTCCGTTTATCAATATCACGATCCACTCGCCCTCTCCTTTCTGAAAGATGGGAATAAAACTCACTGCAGTGATCACCACCTCTTGACCATCTCTCATTTTGAACTTGGAACATTTTATCTCACTGTTGCCTGGGAGGGACGGGATATCCCAAAAAATACCGGGCCAAGCTGATATCTTGTAGGCCGCATGAAGACATCCTCTGGGAATCATACCTTACGCCAATATCCTGATCACCTCCATCATCGTCCCTGGGGATAACCCCTCCCACTGGCAGCATATACCAACCAGAGGCAGCTAAAAGTGAACATAGATGTGTGAGTTTCAGCGGAGTGTGTTCGTCTCGGGATTGTCCCAAGCGTATTATATCCTCACTCACTTAGCTGACAAAGGTCAAGAAAGTGGAGGGTGAATTTGAGGGAGCGACTAAATGTTGAACTTGAATAATTAACCGCTGTGAGGTCCCGTCGACCAACGCTGTCTCACAGTTGGGGAAGCTGGGTCCGACCTGTGTTCCAAGCAAAATGACATGTACGAAAAAGAACATATTTTATGTTATTGGTAAAGAATCACACAGCACTAGTTCATCTGCCGACAGATTTATTTGGATGTACAAGCTTTCAGAGCACTGTTCTTTCAGCAGGTTGCTAGTGGGGCTGGATAAGAGGGCACAGCACTTCTTGCAAAATATCATAGTGTTGTCCATCTGGTGCTATGCAATGACAAGAAAATGTTTTGATTGTTGTTAAGTCTTTAATCACTTCAAATGAGTTGCAGTTTCCGATTCATTAACATGTAAATCCGTTCAAGTCATTTTCCCGAGATAGCTGAAGCGTTTATATAAAGAAAGGTGACATTGGTGCTCAGACAATGAATGAAAGGTGTCATATTAGAGCCCAGCTTTATTGTAAACTGCATTGATACTGTTTCTGTGCAAAGTTGGACTTTCTGACATGTCACATTAATTAACTGCCGACAGATTGTGTGCTTTTTTCGAGGCTGCGCTCTGAAATCTTGCACTTCCAAATAAACCTAATTGACTATAATCTCGTGGAGTCAGCTTTTTAAGTTTGTCCACCTCAGTCCAACATCGATACCTGTACATTATATCAATAGTATTATGATGCATTTTTAACTGAAGTGTAAATCTAAAAGAACTGCACTCAATGTTACTCGTGTTCTGCAACTTGAGTGTTCCACATATGATTTAACTAAGGAAGACAATGACTAAACATTTGTAGAAGAACTTATTCCTTGTGTATGTCACTGACGGGCTGAGATCACCCAGCATCCAGGATGGGGAAGTATGAGGATTCTCATTCACTTTCCATTTTTGTAACCGAAGCCCACGACCAGGTGTGCATAGACTGTGGTTCAGATCTGATGGATATGGATTGCAGACCTCCTGCCATCGCACATTTTTAACTCACCTGCGTTCCGCATGTCGTAAAGCTTAAATGCATTTCTGAATTAAGGAGAACCTCTTATTTTTCAATATGTCTGAAATCCTTTCCAACAATGTCCATTGAAATACAATTGATGCACGTTACAGATTGTAGAAAGTGTCACTGCCATCAGGTGAATCTTTGAAGTTGAATTTAATTTTCGGCTTTTATGAATTCATTGATGTTAGCTGGGAGTCTCTGTCTGAGCCAACATTCATTTCCCAGACAAAGCTGCTTAAATAATATAGTGAAGAGTAGGTTTCGTGAATTAATGCCAATCTCATCCTGTGTTGCGCTTGACTCAAAGCCTCTCATTGAGGCCCATGTATACAGCTCTTCGCTTCGTTTTCAGTTAAGTACATCGATGTCAAGAACATCGTTACGTAGCCCAAGGCTGACACTCACCAGCAATTGGAATAAAGTACGCCAAAATTGACAGGACATGAGGAACTTGTCCAAACTGTTTTTTTAAAGGCCTATCATGAAGAAATTATAAGACAGAAGGAGAAAGCGAGAAAGATTGATAGAAAGAGATCGAGAGAGAGAAATGCACAATGGTCAGGCGACCGTGTAATATTGACAAAGAAAAACAGCGAATCGATTCATCTGCAGTACTCTGGTATGTTCTGGAGCCGGCAAGTGAAATAGAAGATGCTGTTCGCATTATCTTTGCCACTATTTCTGTCTCAAAGCTCTTTCTGCATATCTCCCGTTCAATTCTTCCAACTCACTCCCTAGTTTGGCAGTACAGCAGTACACAATCGATGCACCAAAAGGCTTCTTCTAAACGGGATGTTTCTTTGATTCCATGATTGCATATTGTCCTTTCATCCTTTATTCCATTTATTTCTATCTCAGTCTTGCTCTCAATGTAGTCTCTGTCTCCGTCTCACTTCCTATAATCATATCCCTCTTTCTCTCCTCCTTTCTGTCTCTGTTTCAACAGTGTATGTGTACTTCTGCCTTACTGTATTTTGTCCTTTTATTTCTGCTTTCCCAATCGCTGCCTTTCACCTTCTCCACCTACCAGTCAGACCATACCCGTCTTTGTGTCGTTTTCTATTCTCTACTTAATTCTGCACTTTCGCATCGTTATCAATCAATCCTTGTCTCCCCTCTCCTTGTGCATATTGCCCGATGCCACCTCGCTTCGTGGCTCTCATGCTCTGCTTGATTCTTATGCGCAGACTTTAAAACAAGACATATTTAACGTTGACTTGTTAAATAATTGCCTGTGAAGTTATTCATTTTCTCAACAATCGCCATCAGGTGTGAAAACCTTTCGCTGAGTTGAAATTAATGATCTGCGATGGGATATGATCTAATAGCTCATCGTCTACCTGTGGGAGCAATAATTGAATAACCCATGAACATCAGATTAGTTCGTGCAATAATAAGTGTTTTTTTTCTGAGTAGATTACATAGGAACAGAACCATTACTCAGTCATCATTTCTAAGTTTTGTTGTTGGACTGTGATGAACAAAGTAAAGAATCAGACAACATCAGATTATAGTTCAGAACGTTTATTTGGAGGCACAAGGTTTCGAAGTGCTGCATCTTCTTCAGATGTTTGTGGATCAGAATAATAGGACACAGAACTTATAGCAACAGGATTTCAGTGCTACGGAATATAACATTAAACAAATTTCTGTTAATTCTTTCGGTTTTTTTTAGAATGGTCTTCCTTGATCCGGTTCCTTCATATCTAAATCTCAGAACTTGTTTTAAAGTTAAATTCGCAAGATAGTTTTTAACAATAGGTTTCTGTCTCAGCTCAGATAATGCTTTGTGTGTGAGAAGTAAAATTCTGTGCGTGTTCCAATGTTAGGTTAGACCGACATTATTTTTTTTTAAAAAAGCTTACTTTTAAAATGTTACATGGATTTCTGGAGTTCTTGAGCAAAATATAATTTAATGCTGTAAATGCAAATTCACCCCACAAATCTATGTATGTGAGTTCATAGAACATAGAACAATACAGCACAGAACAGGGCCTTCGGCCCACGATGTTGTGCCGAACATCTATCCTAGATTAAGCACCCATCCATGTACCTATCCAATTGCCGCTTAAAGGTCGCCAATGATTCTGACTCTACCACTCCCACGGGCAGCGCATTCCATGCCTCCACCACTCTCTGGCTAAAGAACCCACCCCTGACACCTCCCCTATAACTTCCACCCTTCAGCTTAAATTTATGTTCAGGGGGTAGCCAGTGGGCGCATGTATATTGGAGTGTGTGAGGGGCGTGTGGTTGTCTATGAAAGAGCGAGCTGATGTCTGTGTGAGTAATGGTTGTAGGTCTGTGAGAGTGTGCATGTGTGTGCCTGTGTGTGCAGGCGTGAGAGTATGAAATGAGCGTGAGAGAGGTTAGGCCGTGAATATGTGAGTCTGTAGGAGTATGCGTTTGATGGACCATAACCTGATGTTGCATCATTTTTAACCTTGTCCTTCCCAGTTCAAACCGACACCTGCAAATCAAATATTGTGTCCATTATGGTCACGGGTGGACAAATTTCTGGTGATGGGATGTGATTAACTGAGGATAAATTCAGTATTTATAATCCTATTTAGCTCCGGCATCCCCACCCCCAGTCTTTTTCATTATTGATTGTCTTCACTGCAGCCTCCATTCTCAGCTGAAGTTTAGCCCATAGTTCTGGACATCACACTCTGGGCTGCAGATGAACATTTTAGAGCGACAGAGAGTGCCGAAGAGATTTGCAAATGTTTTCATGATTAAAAAGAACAGCCTCACTTCTGTGCATTGGAGAATGTGAGACTTTTTTCTATGGACAAGAGACGGGTAAAGGGCGGGATGTAGAGGTGAAGTGATGATGGTTGTTTGATGTGACAGGGGAGTGACAAATTCATGAGGAACGTGGACCAAGGCGTGCTGCATAAATATCTTCCTGTTTGCAAATGAACAGAGAACCGGGAAAATGTGGTCAGGCACAGAATAAAAGGTAGTTGCAAAAAAACACAAATGAATGGAGAAAACAATCTACCTTGCAAACCACGGAATTTTGATCAGGAATGCACGGGTCCTGAGTATAGCGAGGGTACGCTCCATTGGGGAGTTCAAAAGAGATATTGGAAGAAGATTTGCGAAGAATAGATAGGTATTGTGCTAGAGAACTGCAAGGACACTGTCATTCACACATGCGATGCTTTCAAAGAGCCAGTGCAGAAACGTTGGACCGAGCGCCCTGCTGCTGTATCTTCACTACTTAAGATAAGACAAAGAACAATAGAGCACATGACCAAGCCCTACAGTTTGCAAATATTTGCTGTTAAACTTTGCCTTGCCAGACTAGAAGTTCCCATACTTATGTGATACGTATTCCTCTATTCCTTTCCTATTCGTGAATTTGCCCAAGTATTTCAATTGTGTTGGATTGCATTACCTCGTTCGATGGTGTTGTAATGCGATAGGTTAAGTGTGATGGAGGGAATCAGTATGACGAACGATGATTAGTTGAGAAAGATAAAGCAAGCCAGAATGATTGCTTATGCTAACGTTCTCCGATAAGCACGGGAAGAACAATTGTATCAGTTGCCGGAGAACAAAGAGCATGCAGGTGCCAGGAAAACATTTTGCTGGCTCCCACAGATTTGGCTTTGCAAGATGACATTTTAATTTCGTGAAGAATTTTCCGAGTCTCCTGAAAATGTTTCATATAACACTGAGTGATTCTTCCATAAAAAATTCGCAACCCAGATCGGAATGGGGGAAGAAAAACAATTTCCTCTGAAAATAGGCTGCAGCTGCAGGGCATTTCCCAGTTCAACCGGGAGCTCTCCTGAGTTAGCCTGAAAAAAGAAAAGGGTTGGCTTTTGTTGTTAATTTGGACTACATTCGCTCGAATAAGGGAGTTTTATCGAGAATGAAGAATCATAAAGAAAGCCGCTGCTGGGTTTCTCTGAACCAAAGAACAAGAGAGAAGATGCTCAATTAAATTTTGAGGCGACGCTGAGGATTGTACAGTAAAACTACGCAGGGGGAGAAGTAGTATAGATTAAAGTGATTAATTCAAAACTCCACGTGTTGATTTTTTTTATTTTTTTGTGGTACACTCCTCTCTGTAAGATATAGAAGCTCAGACATTGCGCATTTTAAGAGAGCAAAATGACTTTGAAGCATATGTAAGTTATATCAGGAATGCAGTGCAGAGACAGGGAGAGACTTATTGGGGAGGTGAGCAGAGGAGGCAGCGACACAGGCAGTGTGATGTGAGGAACTACAAGTTAGGTTGGAATTGGTATCTGTTGGGGAATCACAATGTCGCAATTCTACGAAGGGACAGAAGTTCCTCCAATGTAAGATGCTGTCATTGTTTATAAAAGTAGGTTGGCAGGAATACAGCGCTCTACATTCCTTGGGAAACCCAGGATCTAGAAAGGGTAAGAAATGTTTTGTACAGTTTACGTGATGGAGCAGGAACATGGACTAGAGCTTTTGAATACGTCACCACAGGGCAGCTGTTGGCGGTGGGAAAATTGAAGGTACTTCTAATAAAGGTAGTTGGGCTGCCACAATTAAGAGTGATAATGGATTGACCTGAAGAATGTTGTGGGCAATCCTATGATTGGTCCTACTGGGTTTGATAGAGTAAGACAAAGAGTCTGGCAGGCCCTTAGACTGTTACCAATCCAAGGTTGTTCCCAAAGCCTTGAGTGGAGGCCTTTTGGGAGACACTGAATACCCTGCAGCCTACTGGAAAACCAGTTGAAAAAGTGGAGGTTTCATACAGAACACATAATGGAAGGTCGTCACCTATTAACTTCAATGTTCTGGACTGCTACTGCCGAGACAATGCACGGCAAATCAAATCTAAGTGAAAGAAGGTAGTGGGCCTAACATCTATAACCCGCCAGGAATATAGAGATCATGCAGTCATTTTTTTTCGAAAGATTCTGTCAAGACAAAAATAGGCTGGTGAACAGCAGGAGGAAGTGCGATGAAAGTTGACGTTGATACAGCTTGAGGATCTTAATAAAAAAGAAATAAACGTGAGATCATCTTGCTTTTGACATCTGGGTTTGTCGACGCTAACACAATGATCACCATGCCGGTACAGGGAGAATACTCTCAGGCCACCTAGCAAGGGCCATTGAATCCCGTGCTGGTAACAAACATTTTTGGAGGGACATTTCCACAAGTATAAGGCAGGAAAATGATGTATATACTGAAATAATGATTGTTTCTTGTTAGAAACAATGCAGGATCAGTATTAAACTTTGAGGGCAGTATAGGAACAAAGGGACCTTGTGTTTAATGGACATGATTCCCAAAAAATGGCGCTGCAATTTCGAAGAGTTGATAAAACAGATGAAAAAAAAAATCACTGCATTCGTTTCTCCTACTGCATGGAATTTTATTTTGTTTCCATCAGAAAAACATGGTTATGAACTCCACCCTTATTTGTCTCCACAGATGAATGAGAAAAAAGCGCCAACCATTTAACTCAAGTAGTTCAAAGTAATAGTAAAGGCTGCTGATTACATGGTCACGGTGTCCTATCTGTTCTACTCATCCGATAATGCAGTGAGGCAGGAACTCCGAATCAGAATTCAAAGGTTGATTCCCACCTCAGCCAGCGATGGTAACTGACGTGTGTCAGGACATCCACATACAGCTTGTCTGAAGACTGTAACAAGCCTGCATCATTTCCCTGTTCACAATGGGTACAGTCAGTCGTCTGGTAATTTAGCATGTTGAAGGTGGAGGCAATGGCTATCGTATCTGTGAGATGATTAATCATTGAATCGTCTATGAGTTCATGCACTTCCAACTCTCATGCGCATGTGCCTCAAATTTTGGCTGGTCAGTGCTTAGTGGACAGTGGCAATAACATTGATTTTGATACTTAAGTCACTGATGGTCTCAGAACGTCTCACTGATCATAGGCTCGACTACCTGTGGGTTATGAATGGAGATGTGGTACATTTAAAAGTGAATGGAGAGCACGCGGAATGCTGGAAATTCCCAAGATGGTCTGGCAACCTCCCAAGTGCAAGACAAATATTGATCACGTTTCGAGTTTAAATTCTGAAGAAATTCTAATGGAAGTCAGATTGGCCTGTACATGCACGCTGTTTTGATCTCTCTCTATGTCTCTCCATGGATTATGCAACACCTGTTCAGTTTCTTCATTGCCGTTTGCTTCGATTTCCAAAATAAGCACAAAAATATTTAGAAGTTGTCTATTGAGATATGCAAAAAATGGTCATAATGGAGGTGTTGGAGAACGAATGAGGCCATTCTGAGTCCTCAACTGCTCCTGCTATTCCACAAGTGCTTGCCTATGATAGCTGGTTTTATTGCATCACGGTTCAATATCCCTTCAGTTCATCACACCCTCTGTATCTCCGCAATCGCTCGCCGCCTGAAAACAGCTTCCAGCATATATGCTCCTCAGGTATTCCCTGAACATGACCAGAACTACCCGGAGCCACTGTGCTTTCAGCAGCCAAATTAAATGCTGAATTCTTCCCATCCTCATTCCTGCTGTACTTTGTGGGTCATGCTTTGTCAAGTCTCTATGCACTTGTCTCCAATATCTTTAGATTGTTCATTGACAAGTCAATATTTTTACTATATGTCATATGTGAGCAATAGCAGAACGTTTCAGTTTTCAATTTCTTCCCATATGACGGGAAGAGGCAGAGGGGGAATTAAACCAGAGAGTCGATTGTGTCTTTCCCGCCATTGAAACAGATCGTGGCTGATCTGATCATCCTTCACTCCACTTCCTTTTCTTTTCTCAAGGGACTTATTCCCCTTATTAATTCCACACGCATTTTCATGAATGAGCCACATAGTCGTCTGTGGTAATGAACACCATATTAACCTGTGACAGAAGTTGTTCCTTAAGATCTCTCTTAAAGGGTTGACTTCCTTACCCAAAAAGGACACATTCCAACAAAGTGTCACCTCAAAGGAAGTGCTGGCTTCGCCAATGATTGTACGATGTTAAGCACCCATCCCTGACTCCTCAGTTACCGAAGAGTCCATATTCCTCACAAGAAGATCGAAGGAGTACACAAGCTTGAGCTGACAGGTGGCAAGTGGTTATTGCCCTGCACTAGTGCCACGAAATACGCTCCTGCAATAAGAGTGAAAGTGAGGACTGCAGATGCTGGAGATCAGTGTCAAGTAGTGTGCAGCTCAAAATATTAGCATGTCAGGCCCCAAAAGAAGAACAGAAATTTCGACGTTTCAGGTAAAAGCCCTTCATCAGGAATATCACATTTCTGATGAAGGGCTTATCGCTGAACATCGACTGTCCTACTCACCTGATGCTGCTTGACCTGCTGTTATTTTCCAGTGCCACACTTCTGACCTCTAATCAGAGATAATGTAATCACTGCTCCTTGATATTCAATGTTGGCCTTTCGACAGTATTTCTTAATTTTGCTCTTTTAAGGCTTTCATGTTGACTTTTAATTATATTTCCTTACCGTTCTACATAATACATAGGATTTGTCATTGGACACCTCTGCATCTAAGATTGCGCCGGGAATGTGGACAACACGCACTTTTAACTTTGCTTCTCTCTCTCTGTGCTTGAGCACACTAGACAAATAGTCCAATTCTAATTCTAATTCTAAATCGAGTACATTCTAATTCTAGATTCCACCAAATGCATTCTGGGGAAGTGAGCACATATGAATCACATTCCTCTGAGAAAAGCAATTATTTCTCATCTCAGCTTTCAAAATATCTCTTTTTACGATGTATCCCAGTTTTCGTGGTCGAAACTATCCCACAAAAACAGAATAATTTGCTCAATGTCAACCTTATCAATTGCCTTTCTCCTAAACGTGTCTCAATCAGATAAACACTCACCCTTCTGAACTCCATCATGAGGTTCCAGTTCAAGCTAAAGTTACTTGCACTCCTTTTTTACAGCTTTATCATGTGTGGAAGCAACTTGATGAACGTCCGCTGAACTGCTTCCAGTGCCACCAAATCTTTCCTCAAGAACTTTAACCAAAACTGAACAAAATACTCCAACTGTGGTCTCACGAAATCTGTTTAATTATAATAACAATTTGCCTTCATATAATTCAGTCCATTTGCAGTAAATTCAGGATTCAATTTTCCTTTCTCCTTATATCCTGCATTATGGTTCAGGAGGATGGCAATTAAAGGACCTCAGGTATCTCCTAGGAATTTCCAACTGAACGAGATTAAAGTGGAATGAGTCTGTAGATGATTTGGAAATCATTAACTTTTATATGTCACCGAGCGGCATCAGGAAGGTGTGAAATAAGAAGTGACTAAGGAGAGATCCTTTGTGGGCGCGGTGTGCAGGTGTTTTATACTTTGAGTGAATCATTAAAGAAGATGTTGAACTGAATAATCACAAGTTCAGAAAAGTTTCAAACATGAGAGTGACACCTTTGGTTTGGAATGTATTTGCATCATCACACAAGCATGGTGATAAGACACATAGCAGCCAACATCTGATAAAGAGTCAGGACAGACCTTCGATACTGAATGTGGCTGCAATTGCTATTAAAACTGTCCGCATATGAACAACAAGAGAGTTCTGACATCAACACATTTACATGCATGGTCGGGGCTTGCTCCGCCTTGGTCCTGTCAAATTGACAGCAAAACCGAGTGGACGGACACTTTTGCTAAACATTCACCTCTGAAGAGGAACAGTCGTACTGATAGTCTCCGTCCTGTCTGCCACTCTTCAGTGAGCTGCAGGGACTGAGCTGTCCTTGGACATTGACCAACAGCTCACTCTCTTTTGTTGGGTACTGTGGTCAAACACTTTTATATTCAACTTCAAAATCTCTTCAGATTACTTCTTCAATCAGTGTAGTGTATATTGTGAAGCAGGTGTACATTGAACAGACGAAAACACACCCATAAAAAGATAAGAAAAAACACCGACTCGGTCGAAAGCTGCTTCAGTTCTTTCTACTGCCATAATTAGGGTACCATATGTCCACCAGCATCACAACACAGTATTCGTTGTGGCCAATGGGGCTCAATGTAGAGAAATTCAATGCATTTTATTTTGGTAAGCCAAACAAGGAAATAACTTACACTGTTAATGGGACGTCTGGGGAATGTTGCCGAACAGAGATATCCAGTATTCAGTGACATGGTTACTTGAAAGTGGTTTCGCAGGTATACAGGGTGGTGAAGAAAAGCTTAACACGTGTTCACTTTAACAAATAGGAGATGGAATCAATCCCTTTTCTCTGAGAATGAATACTATGTGCGGATTGGCACGGACTCCTTAAAAAGTGCATCGTGTCTGCTAATGGCGACTCTGAGGAGTTCTAAGAGAAAATTCGAAGAGCAATGTATATTCACCTGGGTTTTCTGGTTCTGGCCGAGCTGATTCCTGTTTTAGAAGGAATATTTACTAGGCTTTTTTTAAGGGTGGATGCTAACCTGAATAGGATCATGGAAGAGCAGAAGAAGGCCATTCGTAATTCAAGATACTATTCTCTCCCGTTTAAAAGACTCGAATATGGAATTGATGGGCTGATTAGTGACAAATGGGTTTCTGCCAAATAAGTACGAGTACATGCACTTGGGTAGGCCCAACAAGGCAAGAGCTGAAAATGTGTTACTGGAAAAGCGCAGCAGGTCAGGCAGCATCTAAGGAACAGGAGAATCGACGTTTCGGGCATGCGTTCTTCTTCAGGAATGAGGAGAGTTTGCCAAACAGGCTAAAATAAATCGTAGGGAGGAGGGACTTGGGGGAGGGGCGTTAGAAATGCGATAGGTGGAAGGAGGTTAAGGTGAGGGAGATAGGCCGCAGTGGGGGTGGGGGCGGAGAGGTCAGGAAGGAGATTGCAGGTTAGGAAGGTGGTGCTGAGTTCAAGGGTTGGGACTGAGACAAGGTGGGGGAGGGGAAATGAGGAAACTGGAGAAATCTGAGTTCATCCCTTGTGTTTGGAGGGTTCCTATGCGGAAAATGAGGCGGTCTTCCTCCAGCGGTTGTGTTACTATGGTTTGGCGATGGAGGATTCCAAGGACCTGCACGTCCGTGGTGCAGTGGGAGGGAGAGTTGAAGTGTTGAGCCACGGAGTGGTTGGGTTGGTTGGTCCGGGTATCCCAGAGGTGTTCACTGAAACGTTCTGCAAGGAGACTGCCTGTCTCCCCAATATAGAAGAGGTAACATCGGGTGCAACAGATGCAATAAATGTTGTGTGTGGAGGTGCAGGTGAATTTCTGGCGGATATGGAAGGATCCTTTGGGGCCTTGGAGGGAAGTAAGGGGGGCAAGTGTGGGCGCAAGTTTTGCATTTCTTGCGGTTGTAGGGGAAGGTGCCGGGAGGTGAGGTTGGCTTAGTGGGGGCTGTGGACCTGACAAGGGAGTCACAGAGGGAGTGGTCTTTTCGAAACGTTGATAGGGGTAGAAGAGAGAGTTCAATGTAGCTAAGTGTGAAGTGATTCACTTTGGTCAGTAACAAGAAAATGGAGTACTAGGCTAATGGTCGGATACTTGGTAGTGTGGATGAGCAGAGCAATCTTGGTGTCCATATTCACAGATCTCTGAAAGTTGCCACCTAGGTAAATAGTGCTATTTACATAGGCATATGGCGTACTTGCTTTTATTGGTAGAGGAATTGAGTTCCGTAGTCCTGAGGTCATGTTGCAGTTGTATAAGACTCTGGTGCGGCCGCATCTGGAGTATTGTGTGCAGTTTTTGTTACCATGCTGGAGGAAGGATGTAGAGGCACTGGAACGAGTGCAAAGAAGGTTTACCAGGATGTTGCCTGGCATGGTAGGAAGATCATATGAGCAAAGGCTGAGGCACTTGGGGCTGTTTTCATTGGAGAAAAGAAGGTTTTGGGGTGACTTGATAGAGGTGTACAAGATGATTATGTGTTTAGATAGGGTTGACCATGAGAACCTTTTTCCACGTATGGAGTCAGATATTACGAGGGGGCATAGCTTTAAATTAAGGGGTGGTAGGTATAGGACTGATGTTTGGGGTAGATTCTTTACTCAGCGAGTCGTGAGTTCATGGAATGCCCTGCCAGTAACAGTGGTGGACTCTCCGACTTTATGGGCATTTAAACTGACATTGGATAGGCATATGGAGGATAGTGGTTAGAGTAGGTTAGGTGGGCTTGGATTGGCGCAACATCGAGGGCCGAAGGGCCTGTACTGCTCTGTATTTTTCTATGTTCTTTGTTCTATATCCCTGGTGGTCAGGTCCGTTTGGAGGTTGCGGGAATGGCAATGGATGATATGATGTATGTGGAGGTTGGTGGGATGGTAAGTGAGGACCAGAGGGGTTCTGTCCTTGTGGCGATTGGAGGGACGGGGCTCAAGTGTGGAGGAACAGGAAGTGGAGGAGATGCGGTGCAGAGCATCGTCGATCATGCTGTGGGGAAATTGCGGCTTTGAAGAAGGAGGCCAACTGTGTTGTTCGGTATTGGATCTGGACCTTCTGGGAGCAGATGCTGTGGAGACGAAGGAATTTGGAATATGGGTTGGCGTTTTTACAGGGGGAAGTGTGGGAGGAGGTATAGTCTAGGTAGCTGTGGGATACAGACATTTATTATAAACCGACCGAGTCCCACAGCTACCGAGACTACAGTTCTGGAATGCTCATCGTATGAGATATGAAGTTTTATTGGAGAAGATGCAGTGGTTCTGGAGATTGGCCAGGATATTGCCTTGTGCTCGAGTGTTGAAGAGCGTTTCAACAGATTCAGCTTGTTTCCTTTTCAAATCAGCATTGCCCTTCTTAGAGAAGACGATGCTTCACTCCCGAAACTGACTGTGGCAGGTCGGTTAGATCAGCTCTGAAAAGTTGACATGCTGAATTTTTCGTTTTGTGTTCTTCCCTGGATGAGCATGTAGTCGAGAAAATAAGGATTTAACACTGAGTTCTATGACTCACTGGTTTGAACACAGCCGGAGGTTTGATGTAGAAATTTGGTAGCAAACTACAGGGAGAGCATCATTGGTCGAGAGAAAGTACACAAGTGATCCATATGAATGGAACTTGAATCCGAACGGGTAACTCTAAAAACTCAGAAACGTCTACTAGCTCTCCTCTCACTCTCACTCAATCATTCTTCATATTTCCACTTCGCTCTCCTTCCTCCCCCCTCCATCTCACACTCTAATCGACCACTTAACTTCTTGCTGTCCCAGTCTCATCGACATGCTCCTCCATCATGATTTCAAACACAGAGCAGTACCGCAAAAGAACAGGCCGTTGAGCTCATCGTGTCTGTGCAGACATACAATGTGTTTCTGAACTGATCCCATTCGTCTGAACATGGTCAGAAAGCTTTTATTTTCTGTGTACTCATGTTTTTTCCCAACATTACATTGAAAATTTGCTGTCGTATCTGTTTTAACGCTTCCTCACAAGCTGGCAGCGTGTTACAGGCACTTGCCATACTTTGCATAAAAAATAATGTTGCCTCTCATATCTACGTTAAAGGTTGTCCTTCTCATCTTAAACATGGTTTCTGATATTTCAACCTCTTGAAGATGGTCGTGCAATTCACTCTGTTCATGCCACTTATAACTTTATCGACTTCCTTGAATGCACGACTTAACCTCTAAATCTCCCGTGAAGAAAAATATTGAACTTCTCCTCATGGCAAATCCATTCTGACCCAGGCAGCATCCTAATAAATCTTTTGCACGACATCTCCAAAGGCCTCCTGTACTGCGGAAAACGGAAGAGCACACAATGCTGCAAATGTCACAGAACAATATTTTTCACAAGCTGCCGAAAAACTTGCAAACTTTTATAGTCAATTTCCTGACTAATGAAGACTACTACTCCACACGTCTTCTTTACCACGTAATCTCTTTTTTTGCCACTTTCAGGCAGCAATGGATTTGCATCCCAATATTTGTCTGCGTATCAATGCTCCTCAGGGTCCTGCCAGTTACTGCATGAACTCCTCTTGCATCGACCTGCCAAAGTCAATAACTCTACACAGAGTCAGGTAATCAAAGAGATGCAAAACAAAGCAAAAGTCCCTTCGTTTCAACTCGTCCGTGACAACCAGGTAACCTAAGTTAATCTAATACTATTTGCCATCAATTTGTCCATATCCCTCCAAATCCCGCCAATTCGATAACCTATCAAGATACCTTTAAAATGTTATAATTTTAACATCCCACACCACTTCCTGGAGCTACTAATTTCCGACACGCACGGAAGTCTTTCTGAAAATGATGTCTCTAAGGTCCGATTCTAATCACTGCCAAATAAAATTCTTGCTCACCAGCAGAAGTATACTTCCCGATCCACCCCTGCCAGTGTTCCACATGGACAATTTGCTCTGGAACTCACATGTTGTGTCCACGCACCCTATCTACCCACCCTCCACACTTGGAACCTTCACTTGCCGCCAAAAAAAAGTTAACATTTACCCCTTAACTCTGTTCAAGGCCCCAAAGTATGTTGTCAAATTCATTTGAGATTTTTCCGAACATTTACCCACTACATCTACTGTGTCCCTTGCTCTCGATGTGGTCTTCTCTACATTGGGTACAGGACTGCAACCCCTGTAGATTTTCTGGAAACATCTCAGGAATACATACACCAATGAAACCCACCGCTCAGTGGCCAACCACGTCATCTCACCCTCACACTACTCCAAGGACAAGCAAATTCAGGGCCTCCCCCACCACGAAATTCGAACCACCAGGCAACTGGAAGAAGAACGTCTTGTCGTCCACAGTGGGACCTTTCCGCCACACAATGTAAATATCTACTTCAATAGTTTGCACAGGTGCCGTTCCTCCACCTGAACCTGAACCAACGCTACAAATTGGCGCTGCCATATTGACATGATGTACCTGTTCATCTTCCTTCCCAACTATCCATTGCATCCTTTCCAACACTGTCACGATAAACCCATACCTGCATTGACCTGTTATCTTCCAAATTAACTTACTGCACTGCCAACTGCACACTTAGATTTATGTCTCTGAGCCCTTCCAATCCCCTCCCAGTTTTGGCAGTTGCTGCAAAATACAAATGCTGTTGATTGAACTGTGAATCTTCTCCATAAAATATATAGGAGGTTAAATCTTGTCATGGGATTTGGCTTCAGAACCAAACCAGATGTTATACTTTCTCTCTGAAGGAGTACAATGTAGAAAGCAGGAGTCTTTGTCAATCCAGAATTACTCGCCTTGTTTATTATCCTTAAATTCATGACAGCTTTGATCCAAACTTCGACAAAGAAGAAGTACAAGTCGTGAGTTGAAAGTGATTATCCTTAAAAGTAAGGCGTTAATTTGAGTGAGGTTTGGAATTCAGGATTTTAAGGCAAACGAGAGTCAATGAGAATCCAATCCAGAAGAAAACCCCATTCTTTGAAAAACTGATTATTGTCTGACTTCTTTTTACAGAATCCCTGTAGTGTGTAAACAATCCCTTCCGCCCATCCAGTCCACCCGGCCCTCTGAAGAGTTATTTACCAAACCCAATCAACTGCCCTGTTTTCCTATATTTAGCCCTGACTAGTCTACACATTGCTGTAGACTATGGGCAATTTAGCACGGCCAATTCACCTGACATGCACAACTTTGCATTGTGGGAGATAACAGGAGCACCCAGAGGATATGGCTAGAATGTGTAAAATCCACACAGGCAGTCGCCCAAGTCTATGACCGAAGCCATATGCCTTGTACTGTGATGCAGCACAGTTAAAGACTGAACCATCTTGCTTCCCCATGCGACTGTGCTGCTGCTCATTATATTTTCTAATCACTTAATGAGAGCCTGTCCCAACATGCTCTGTTTTTTTTGGTCACAGTAGGAAATATTTCACCCGCTCTTCTCAGCTAACCTAACGAATTGCAACAACTTCAACCATGAGCAAATCCATCCACACCCTACCCACTCTCAATCCTTTGCATATCTATGGAGAAAATTCCAAATTGCTCCAATGTCCACAGTTGAAGGTTATCACCCAGAAACTATGCAAGCAATGCTCAATTGCGTTTGCTGTCTCCAGAATATTCACTCTCATCTCAACTGAATGCCAGTGCTGGAAGAGCGCTGTTCTGACAGAGGGTCAGTTCTGACGGAGTGACGGTCTGTTAGAGAGTCACTGCTGAGGGATCTACACATTATTAGAGGGTTCGCGCTGTGGGGTTCCTGCAATATTGGAATGTTCGTGCTGAAGACATGGTACAATTGGAAGTATTAGTGCTGAGGGAGCAGGGCTGCCCAATTGCGAGCACTGAGACAGCTCCCCACTAGTGAAATATCTAAATGCAACATTGAGACGAGTTAGAGATAAATTAAGTGACTTTAATTAACACAGATCGAAGAAAATGTCATGTTATGATGACTCAGAGGATCTCTCTGTAGTTAGACAAGTTGTTAAAGTGGTGACGTCATAGTCGACAGTCACAACTCCCCAGTTGTTTTCATCATCTGACCACGCAGCAGGTATAACCCCAGAAACATTTGTTAGGGACTTTGTACTCATCACTCCGACAAATCGTTTGTCTACAGGTCCCAGGAATTTTGTCGCACCCAAAGATCTCACCTGAAAGGAAAAGAATTCCAGAGTATAAGTCGACATGCATGATGCAAGGTTCTCCAAGTGTGTTTGGGAAAAGCGAGATTTGACAGAAAAAGTGCACTGTGCTCCTCGTGTGATCTGGTCAGGTGCGATACAGGTCGGGGCTCAACGACGCATTCCCAGCATGGTCTATTAGGAGAGGTAGCACATGGTCAGTGCACCATAGTCTACTGTGGTCTGTTATCGAGAATGCAGACAGGGGATGCACACTGTCATTCTTCTGTGATCTGAACAGGGGAGGTGGAGCCAGATACTGAGCTCTGTGGTTAGAGTTTGGCATAAAGAATGGACTCTCAGATCAGAACCATCCTTTGTAACAAAAACTTAAATGTACATAGAAGGTTTAATATAAAAGGAGTGCATTCCTCGGTAGCTGAAGTAATGCGCACAAATGAGATTTTTTTTGTGAAATTTGGCAGCAACCAAAAACTGAGAGTGCTTCATTCAGGTTCAGCCCTTTTTAAAAACTACGGATTGCAAGAAGAATTAAATTGAGAGAGATCTCTGGTTCACCTGAATGACGTTTCAGTTGTATCAATGCCTCCCATCTCTCGGAGTAGCTCGTCAGATTGAAAACTGAAATGCTTACTTACCCCCATAGATAATACGACCTCTTAATCCACATTCAGACTCGATAGGCTTTTCCAGCACCAGAAGCACAAACACCAAGAGCTGTGCTCCCAACATATTCAGCTGATCTCGTTGGAGCGATACTGAGACGATCCAAGCCCAGCATGCATTTGTAAGAACACAAAGTATTTTCAGTTAATGAATAAACCTGTTTGGCAATTATTGCATCCAGCAGAAACTGAACACTGCAGATGCTAGAGATCAGGGACGAAGAGTCTGGTTCTCGAAACGCACAGCTGGTCAAGCAGCATCAGAGGAGCAGGAGATTCGACGGTTCGGGTATAAGCCCTTCATCAGGAATTCCTGCTGAGGGCGAATGCCCAAGCCGACGACATTACTGCTCCATGGATGCGGCCTGATATGCTGTCCATTTCCAGCAGAATACCTTTTCATTAAGTATTGCACCCACTCCGGCATGTTGTAGTGATATTTCCGAACTTAAATTTTAAAAAAAATCACCTGGTGAAACTTATCCACGCTGCGTGAGTTTTATTGTTTTAATGTCACTCTGAAGGTGCTTAGCATCCTTGCAATTCACTATTGACTCTCATCAATGTCATTTCCAAACTGAGGGATTTTACCCTCATTAGCTATCTCGAAATGATTCTTCAAAGTAAGAAAAAATACCAAGGATTCAGAAAGTCATCCCCTGGCAGCGACACTTCAGCTTGTCTCCGATCTGACAAATGACTTCTGTTCCCAATCCTTTCAAAATTTCACATCCATGCTGCCAATGACCAATCAATCGCAAACATTGAGAATTTGCTAATCAATTTGTCAAGTGACACGGCAGCAAAACGTTCTGAAACTCCAACAAAAAGATCGTTTACAGTACTCCCTCATATACTGACTTTGAAGCATCATCAAATACCTGAATCAGCTTTATCAGGCAGGGCCTGCCCTTGACATAAAACGTAGACTGTCACATGTTGTTTTATTTTCCATCTTGTGTCTATTTTAACTTATTCTGCATATTGGCTCACATCAGTGTTCACATTATTGATGTCAAGCGAATATGTCTGCAATTTGTGAGATGAGGCAAAAGTAAGGACTGCTGATGCTGGAGATTAGAGTCAAGCGCATTCCGTTGGAATTGCACAGCAGCTCAGGCAGAATGCGAGGGGCAAGATAATTGCTTACTCATCTGAGTTTGCTCGATTACACATGTCTTAAACATGTGTGACATTTCAGACATCTGGCGTTTAAGGTCATTGAGGAAGGATATGAATGCAACTGGGCCGAGGGCACAATTCTGTGGATATCCTGTGCTGAAATGATCAGACCTCCAGAGTGACTACTGCATTGCTCTGTGACAAATGCATTTGTAACCATTGGATCCCATAGTCTCCATTATCCCTACCGATCCTTGAAGCCAAACTCAGACAAATACCACTATGCTGTGAACAATAGTTGCTCTTTCATTTGTGCATTTAGTCCATAGCCTTGCTGTATGTTTAGCGAATGTCCCACGAAATCACAAAACACTCGGGGTGCAGCAGGAGGCCGCTCAATCCAAACTTTTCGAAGTTTCTCTTTGAACGTGCGTCATGACTGAATGGCAATCTCCTTGGTTTCGCAAGAACTTTGTCTATCCATTCTGCTCAAGCCTCCATTAAATGCCACTTTTCAGAACCTCAATGGAATCTGCCTCCGGCTTATATCCAGGCAGCAATTACAGAATAAATCTCCGTGTTTTGAGAGATAAATAACTTTTCTATCTCGAGTATGATGCTTTTCGAGTCACTTGAAATCTATGTATGACTCCACACACCGTGGTACTCTGTTTATTTACGAGCGAGACACAGTCTATTTTGATCACCTCTGATTAACAACATCATGGTTTTAAAGTCTCTCATTCTATTCCTGTGCAAGGCGGAATGTGCCTCGTCCTAATATCCTCAGAACTGCGTTTATTACATGTATCCTATACTTGTAAACCTCTTTTACACTATCTCTGTCTTCGTTGTGTTCACTTCCAGCTTAGACTGTGACATCCACAAATAAAGATGATGGCAGAATTCAAATGGAGGCTGGAAACCGTCGAATTCGAGGACAAGACTGGGTTAACTGGGGAGAATTAAAAATACAAGATTCACTGAGAATCGATCACAACCCTTGAAAAAACGTCTGAAGTTTCCCATCGACGATGGACGCAATGTTTGACTGTGTGAAGCTTATATTTATGTGTTATCGACAAAATCATCACAAGTTATTTTACAGTATTTAGGATTGAATCTGATGATCGGATATGCAACCATTCAGATTTTTGCATTGTCCCTGAGATAGACACTGAGCTGTTGCATCATGTTCTTTGACAGATCATTCCATGCAACCTATGGAAAAACTGCATGGTGACCGGCGAGAAGACTAAGCCATTTGGAAGAATTTATTCAACATACCAACACAGAATCAACACGGTTTAAGAATGTGGAAAAAATAATCATGCTGCGTGAGAGAGAAACAAATAGAGATAGCATGAGGCAGAACACAGATGGTGATGGAAGAACGAGGACAGAGTGGGAATAACGCAAATGATTGGAATTCTATCAAGAGAACGGTGCAGTGGAACTCATGTAGAGACAGTGTTAGAAAGAGACAGGAGAAAGACAGAGAGTGAGAGACAAGAGACAGGAGGTGAAATCAAGTAAGACAGAGCCGCAGATTGAGTGATAAAAATAGAGGCATATAGGAAGGAAAAGAACAAAGAAAGAAAGGAGTGAAGACAGAAAAAGACAGAGAGAATAACGAGAAAGTTCGGGACAGAAGTAAATAAAAGAAAAGATGAGAGGCCAAGATGGAATCACAGAATGAAACAAAAATGCAGCACAGAAGAGGCCGTTTGGAAAATCAAATCTACACTGCCTAAAATATGGCTACAGTTGTAAAGGTTCATCGAGAGAACTCAGGGAAAGTTGGTGGAAAAACAGAGGTTGAGATCATTTTACACCAAACTTTACCAGTCTTTGTGCAGGCAAGGAATTCCTGTCGACGTACTGTTAATGTTACAATCCTGCACTATCATTGTCCATCTCACTCTCCCTCTCTGTCTCTCTTGTTCTCTGTTTCTCTCGCCCCTCTCTCTCTCTCTTTCTCTCGTTCTCTCTGTCTCTCTCTCTCTCTCTCTCTCTCTCTCTCTGTCTCCGCCCCCCCCCCTCTCTCTCTGTATCTTTCCACTTCGTGAAAGTTCTGTAAACTGAGCAGATGGGGCCATTTATGATCTCTTACTGCATTCTAAGAATCGGTGCACGTTTATTTCAGCAGCTGCTGTGCAGCACTTAAGGCAAGTCGGTGGTGCTCTCGACGTCGCTAAAAGGTATTTCAAACGAAGTAAACAGCTTCAAACCTGGGCATCTATGGAACGCGGTGGACCAAGAAAAACTGAAGTTGAGATTGCAGTGGTACAAGAATTTAGATCACCACCACATTGTCAAAGACAGTTTGGGCTGGGCATAGAATGCCCGCCGCACAACAGGGACACAATTCGCGCCAATGAAAGAAAAACAAAACTGAACTTAAACGTTATTGACAACCTCACAGCCTGGGTATTTATTTCAATCTCTATTTCCCACCGACAGGGTTTAAATGAAGAGGATATTAAGCACCAAGCACATCTCACAGATGATGGACGGTCTTGCTGAAGGTAGAATAAATAAATAAATAGATAAATAAATAAATAATCGCCATATGTACGACCTTGATGTCATATGAGGCGTGTTGGCCAAGGGTGCCGAGAGACAAATATGAGGGGTGTGTGCCTGGGGGAAAGGTAGCTGCGAATGCAACAGGCAGATGAAGGTAGGGAAAAGTTGATTGGTAGGAGTGGAGGGTGGAGTGGATAGCTCAGAACGAATGTAGCCAGATCTAGATGGAGGTGCTGAGTTGGAGGCTTGGGACTGTCATAAGTGGGTGGGGGAAACTGGCGAATCCACACTCAACACGTGTGGTTACAGTGTTTCCAGTTGAAAGGTGATGTGTTCTTCCTTCAGATATCTGATGGTCATGGTTTGGGGAAATGTGATCCTCTGAAGAGTTTTACCATCAAAACCCACAACCAGTTATTGACTGCGTGGTGCTGGAAAGGCACAACTGGTCAGAAGAGCTAGAGAATTGTTGTGTCCAAATCTCTAAAAATTCTGGAAGATATCCATTTATTTGGGCAATGGAAAATCATATTTATGCCAAAAAAGTATCAAACGCTGACCATGCAATAAGAAAGAAACAAACTATCGTCCCTTGACATTCAATGGCATCACAATCATTGAGTCCCATACTGACAACATGGGTTGCTGGGTAGGGGGTTCAGGGGGGTAACTTTGACCAGAAAATCAAAACATTCAATGTTGTGGCAGGTAAAAATCTTGGAATCCTGCAGTGAGTAGCCCACCTCCTGATGCCCGGTATCCTGTCCACCATCAACAAGCCAAACGTCAGGAGTCTGATGGGATGCTTTACAAGTCCCTGGAAAAGTACATTTACAGTAAACCTCGAGAAGCTCAAGGCCATCCAAGATGGACAGCCCACTTGATTGCCATCACATCAAATATTCACTCCGTCCCAATAGACACTCGGCAGAAGCAATTTTTGTTTACTTCAGATATTCAAGAAAGATACTTAGACATAACGTTTCTAAAACAAAGCCACGGCATTCTAGAAGGACGATTTGGCCATTATTCCTCTGCTGTTTCTTTGCACAAATATCTGAGGTTGTGGACACAATAAGAGCATAGATTCCCAGCAGCTTGATGAAGTGTGTCAGGCAGGATGGCCATTCACTCTTCTTCAGAAGTAAACACTGAGAAAAGCAACAGCAAGTCATTAGAATCCTGTAACCGCTGGAAGAATATGGTAGTGGTTTGACCTGATAGTCAGCATATCTCAGGCAATGGGACGGCTTGAGAAGGTGGGACCAGCCATGGTATGAATAGAGATGCAATGCCAGATAAAGTCATTTGAAAAGAAAATGACAAATCGTGTACGATTTTGGAAGTGGTGAAGCTATTCAATTGGCAATGGAATCCAACTTTCACTGAACTGTGACCACTTTTCACAGATGCACCAGACAAAGCATTTTCCCTGGAGGCATCGGACTTTGATATGGCAACAGCTCAGCTGAAGACTGGAAGAAATTACAGAAAGTTGTGATCACTCTCGAGATCAACACTCAAGCCAAACTTCAATCCATTCACTCCACCTACACATCTTTTTTGCCGAGGTAAAGCATTCAACATCATTAAAGCCCCACCCCCTACCCCCCAGTTATAATTTCTTCCAACATTTCAGAGTCATATAAAGTCAGGGAGTCCGACAGCACAAAGACAATCCCTTTGGCCCAATCTGATCCATGCCGACCAAAACGTCCATCCACAAAAGTCGCATTTCCTTGTTGCATTTCCTTCAAAATCTTTCCTATCTATGCATTTGTACAAATGCGTACTTCCACTGGCAGCTTATTCCATATGTGCACTACCCGCTGTGTCAAACAGATGCTTCAGGTTCCCATTTACACTATCCCCTCTAAGCTTAAACTGATGCCCTCTTACCCTCGACTCCTTAAACTTGAGAAGTAAAACTGAGTGATTTTTTTCCCTTCTGTCATACAGAAGGTACAAATGCTTAAAGGCACTTACTGAACGGTTCAAGAACCTTTTATTCCCCGCTCTTGTCAGATTTCCGAATGGACAACTCAAACTTGAAACCTTAATTACCGTTGCTCTCTGCACACTATTGCAGCTGAAACTTCATATTGCTCGCTCTGTTTAGTTACCCCTGTGTCTTTGTATGTTATAATCAACCATACTGCAGGCAACATAAAGTGTTTCGGTGTCATTTGGGGCATGTCACAAAATAAATCAAAATACATCAAATTTATTTCTGGCATCGCTCTCCAGCATGAACTCTAACATCGAATCTTAGCAATAATACATATGTGGAAAGCTGAAATAATTTTTGCAGGTAAATTAAAATAGGAAAGGTAAACACGAGGGAACAAGAATGGCAAGCGAAAAGGGAGAGTGTGAGAAACAGTTAGGAAGAGGAAAATGAGATAGAGAAAGAAAACAAAGGGTTTCTCAGACAGAATAATCAAGTAGAGGCTATGAAATAGTGAAACGAAAAGTAAACATAACGGGAGAGTGAGGGCGGAGTGGGAGATAGAAAGCAGAGTGAGCTGCTGGGAACTATATATATCGGGAAAGTTGAAGAATTGTATTAAATAACTGGCAGTACCATCCAAAATCATATGACGTCTCACAGTAGTGGACACACATGCATTGCCTATTGTCTGCTGTCAATGTTTTGTAGGGGTGAGGGGGGTGAGGTCGGAGGAAGAATTCAACCTGCTTGCACACAAGCAGTTCTAATGTTACCAACAGTGTAACGGCTAGTCTAGTGAAGGCTTATGTTTTGGTGCCAGTTCATAATGGGGAACTGGTGCAGTGTAAAGGTGGTGGGGGAAACTTTAATGTGGAGTCCGTGAAGTATTTGAATTTGGGAAGCTTCAGCACCGGTAGGAATCGTCCAACTGAATCTGTGTGAAGACCGAGTTGGACAAAAAAGTAAATTGCTTCCGATGTTGATTAACTGCAACCTGCAATGCGAAGGGAGTAGAAGCAGTCATGCCATTCGGCGTTGGAAGTATATATGCATTTGGAATGGAAAGTTGTAGCTGAACATTCATAAAACGAGAAATGGTGTGTACACATAATCTCCCAGCCTCTTTGAAAGACCTAAATGCATAATTTCTTTCCCATTTGCAATGGGTTTAAGTACAGACTCAGTCTGTTACTGCTTTCACGCATGCCATTCATGGCATCAAAAAACAACAACCATTTTGTAACCTGAATAAAAAAGACATGATTTCAAAGTTGGCTTTATGTGTCCTAGTTTCCATGTGGAGGGATGGTATATGAACTCACACCTCCTAGATCAAAGATCAGAAGATCAGAAATCATTCTTCCTTCAAACCACAAGAACTCTCAGTACTTTTCCTGTTATTGTTGGCTCCTGATGACTAAACATTTGGTTGAGAATCAGTTGTAGAGCAATTTCTACTCAAGTTTACAAAACCAGGTTCAACACCTAGAGGCCAATACACTGATAGGACCACTTCTTTGTCAGGGATGCGAGAGAAACAATCTCTTTTTTTTTGGACATTCGGTCCGGCCGTTAAATATTTGCCTCTTAGATTGATCTCACTGGCCACAATGCTCCATTCAGTCTTGTGGGCTCTACAATGGCTGCAATGTCCCACTGAAAAGACTGGAAAGGATCCAGTATCTCATTAAGTGTTAAAAACAGTCTGAACGCAGTTGAATGTCCAAATATTAAATCCACACACTGCAGACATTATGACACCATAGGCAATGCGCATGTCGCTGAATGATGATTGCCCAAATATCTGGATTCCCACATTGTAGACATTGCATTACCATAGACAATACAGACTCTGCAAGTGCAGTGTGTTGAAATGACAGTCATCTCACGCTGTCGACATTGCTATACTGTAGACAACACAGGTTACACAATACTGATATCAGGGGACAACACCCCATAAACGTGTATGAATATGTGTGTATGTGGGTCTTGTGTGTGTGTGTGTGTGTGTCTTGTGTGTGTGTGTGGGTGTTCGTGTGTGTGTGTGAGAGAGAGTGAATATGTGTGTAAGTGAGTGTGAAGTGTCGTAAGTCTATGAGGGGATACATGTGTGAGTGTGGGATTGTGTGTGTGTCGGGGCGCGAGGTTGTGAGTGTCTGTGAAAGTGAGTGTATATGTGTGTACGTGAGCGTAGGATGGTCTAAGTCCCTGAGAGGATGCATGCGTGAGTGTTGGAGTGTGTGTGTGTGTGAGCGTATCGGTGAGTGCCTGTGTGCGTATCTCTCTATATGTATGTCCATCTGTATGTCCTTATGTATAGGAGTGCGTGTGTGTGTATGTGTGTGTGTGTGCGCTCGCGTGTGTGTATAGGAGTGTCTGAATGTGTGTAAAGTGGAATGGTGGTCACCTGCAGTGTGGGGTGGGAGTTGTGAGTGTCAGGAAGAGAGAGTGCATATGTGAGTGCATGAGTGTAGATTAAGTCTCAGTCTCTGAAATAATGTATGTGCGATTGTGGGAGTGTATGTGTAAGGGTGTGTGTGAGTATCTGTGTATGTGTGCCCTTGTGTGTAGGAGTGCCTGTAATTGTGTGTGCGTGTGTGTGGGTGTGTGCACGCGCGTGTGTGTAGGAGTGCCTATGTGTATATCGTGCAATGGTGGTCACGTGTTGTGTGACATGAACCCAAGGTCTCGCTTGAGGCCCTCCCTGTGGGTATGGGCCGTAGCTGCCAGCCTATTTGTGGATCTTAGCTATTAGTGGCCGAACAGAGGCTGATTGCAAAGTTCGAAACACAAAGTGAATGCCTCAACCTCGGGACCTTGGGTTCACGTCACACAACACGTGACCACCATTGCACGATCTACACAGGCACTCCTACACACACGCGCTTACTCTCACACACACGCACGCACAATTACAGGCATTCCTATACACACGCATATACACGGGCACATATACACAGACACCCACACACACCCTTACACATACACTCCCACAATCGCACATGCATTCTTTCCTAGACTTAGACCAATCTAAACTCATGCACACACATATACACTCTCTCTTCCTGACACTCACAACCCCCACCGCACACGCACACATGCATCCACGCACAGACTGAAGACATGTTACCCTCACATTCACACACAAATGCACTCTCTCTCACACTCATAAAACACCAACCCAGACACACACACACACAAAGACCTACATGCATACATACACGTTTGTGAGATGAATTTCTACTTGCAGTGTTACATTGTACTTTCCTCTTAAACTGCATGAACTCATGTAAAACTCTGTTATCTGACCTTTTTGATTAGAATCAATCTAAATATCTTGGCACAGACAGAAAACACTGGTGGCAAACACCTTCGACATATTGTCTAGCTAACACGTATTGTTACAATTAACCTGAGAATGCAACTTTATAAAAAAAAAGACTTTGTGATTCACACATGAAAGAATTGAAACTACCATGGCATTCAAACAAAAGAAAGACTCAACAGACAATCAATGTATTTTTCAAAGGGTAATTTCAGTTACATCACACTGTAATCTTTTGTTATAAATTCTCTGCCTTACAATTGTGTCCTCTACAACTGCCTGATGAAGGAGCGGCGCTCCAAAAGCGAGTGTGATTCCAATTAATCCTGTTGAAATATCATTTTGAGTTTCTTGCAAAGCTTCTCCTCTGCTTTTGGTTGCACGTTAGCCACACGCTCCTGTTCTTTGGGCACACAGTGGCAATAGAGAACGCTAGGTCAGAGAAACTACTCGTGGGTCTGCTACTGGGCCTGTGCAAACTTGTCATAAACAGGCAGAGGGTCATGGAGCGGATTGTTATGGCCGATTACCAACCCGTCTATTTGGTTACATTTCAGTCCGGAAGTCCCTGAAGAAGAAGCACACGGTGCCTACCAATATCCTCGAGATTTTCAGAGATAGCCGGGCACAGCTGGGAGTGGAGTGTTTTATTTCTCCCCTCCTACTCTATTTTGATTTTATCCCTGCTCTCCAGCATCTTTTTGATAATGGAACATTGCTCTTTGGCGCGAAGGGCACTTTTTGTCACTGGCCCCTGTGGTGCTTCCTTCCTTCCTTCCTGCTGGTGTAAAATGATTAAGGGTTTATACACCTGTTTTTTCTCTTTGTGTCTCGCAACTGCACATACACAACTTGGGTGCTGGGGAAGAACAGAAAGAAAAAATAAATTCAATCCGATCATTCTTCATTTCATGCACCAGTCACTCCAGCCCAGTAATCAGTTTCGTCAATCTTTGTTGCTCTTTCTCCGATAAGGAGGTCAAAACTGGAGTAATATGTTAAATGACATTGTTTTATATTATATTATAGCATTTTATATTATAAAATAATGTGTTATACCATATCAAGGAATGTTTGCCACCTTTCGATTTCCTTCATTGAACAGCACAATGCATCAGTGGTTCTCATTACCGTCTCACAGCACCAGGACCGAGGCTCTACTCCACAATTGCACACTGGCTGTGCAGAGTTTGTACATTCACCTCATCTCTGTTGGGTTTCCTCTGACTTCTATAGTTTTCTTGCACATTCCAAAACCTTTGCAGCTTCGTTAAATTAGTTGTGGTGAATCAAGGCTAAACGGATGGGAATTTCATCTGGTCGTGAAGCTCTTCAGGGGGTCTGCATGGACTCGATGGATCTATATCATAATGTTTTATATTCACTGCCTTTTACTGATCATATATTGACGACATCAATCAAGTCACCGCTTCAGCTTCTAAATTCCAGAAAATACTGGTCTCCTCAAAACATAACCCACAAAGTCCATGCTTCATTCATATAAACCCATATTTTACTTGATCCAAGGCAAATTAAACCTTTTTAAGATCTGTTTCTCAGATCTGCTCACAGTCGAGAAATGGGGTGCAAGCAGGGTGTTGTGAAATCGTAGCTGTGCTACGATGAGTATGCCGTCATACTCCATTTCTCACGTTGAAAACAATAGTCCTTCAGCAGCCTTGAACATTTTATGCAAAATATCGACTTCCACTCCAGTTTACTTTCATTCACTCCCTTCCCCAATCTGTGGTATCGATCTCCTACCAGTGGTTAGCAAGCGAGTGTCTGCTCCATTTGTAAAATATCATTTGGAATATTTGATGATGGGAACAAACAAAACTTGCCAAGTTTACTCCAGAGTCCAGGCTTAAGTACTTAAGGGATATAGTTGGGAATGGAGGAATGGCATTGAGTCAGATGGAGTCGTGTGAACTCAGTGACATTCTCGAAGGAGTTGTTGGAGCATGGAGATCAACTGACGCTCATTGTGGAAATATTCAATGATCCCCGAATACGTGTGTGTGTGTGTGTGTGTGTGTGTGTGTGTGTGTGTGTATATATATATATATATATATATATATCGGTTACCATCTGACACCAACCGACATTGTGGTAGCTACCCACCTACACTGTCTCCACAAGTGATGCCTGACTCAATGCACTGTGCGTACTCCTGGCCTGCTGGGAATTATTTCAGAATCCTCACCCAGTTTACAATGGACTGCTCGGTCTTTGCTTGTGACTCCAGGCACAACCACTGAGTATACCACAGATCTGCTCTGCATCTCCATGTGAGTACACATCTGCAATCCTCCGCATACCATTGAATTACTATATCGCAATATGTGACACAAAGCTATGCTTCCAAAAGATCTGTTCTGCCTCATCATGTGACCTGAGATGCACAGAACTTTGGTTACCACTGATGTGCTCTGTTTCCATGTCTGCCTCAAGATACACTGCATTATGATTACCAGTGACTTGTCTGTCTCTACTATTGAATCCAGCTTCACAGCACCTTGGTTACTATTCACCTCCTCAGTCTCTACACGTGACTGCTATCCACTGCACTGTTGTTACTCATGGTCTGCACTGCATCTTATGCCAGATCCACAACTTCATAGATCCATGTAATCCCTAATTTGAGGAAACTTGCTCCTTGGTTCAACAAGACCGAGCCTCTGAAGAGTAAGCCAGCAAGACGCATTCCCCTCCCCTATTAATCCACATTTCCATAAACGAATGAACCTATCCAACATATCCCTGAACATTACGGACAATTTATCATGTCCAATTCACCTAATCTGCACATCTTCGGATGGTGCGAGGAAACAGGAGCAGCTTGAGGTAATCCAGGCAGAGGCGAGGAGAATGCGCAAACTCTACACGGAAAGTCGCCTAAAACTGTAATCAAACATTGGCCCCTGGTGTTGTGATAGGGCAATTCTAACCACTGAGACAACGTGATCTTTGGATATTGCCAAGAATGGTGTTACTTAGCTTTATGGATAGGCTCTGTTGTGTTTTTCTCTGCAGCATCAGAGGCTTAGGAGTAACCTTATCGAAGATTATAAAATTATGGTGGGCCTGTATAGACTGAAAAGTCCATAATCTTGCCTCCGATTCGGTGAGTCCAAAACTGAACGGGGCAACATTTTCCACTCATAGCGTGGTTTGAGCATGGAATGAATTGCTGAAGGAAATGATAGAGCTTGCTACAATTGCAACATTGAAAAGGTGTCTGGATGAGTGTGCAAAAAGGAAATCTTCAGAGAGATATGGCTGAAAGTTTGGCAAATGGGCTTAGATTAATTCAGCATGTCTGGTCGGAATGGTTGAGTTGGACCAAAGATTCTGTTTCTGTGCGGTATATTTCTATGATCTATGATTTAAGACGCACGGCACTATGGCTACCACTGATTTCCTCCATTTCTGCATCTCTTTGCAGAACACCAGCGCAATATTTTCACCTGATCTGCTCTCTCTCTCTGCGTTTGACTTCAGACCAAAAACAATGTGGTTATCACTGATCTGCTGAGGCTACGTATGTGAATCCAGATTCACAGCACTCTGCATCACACTCATCTACTCTACCTCTACCTGTGACTCCAGAACACCAGCACTGGAAATATTCTCATCGACATTGTCTCTTCATTCGACTCCAGACCCACAGAACAATACCTACCACTCAACTGCTCTATACAACTCCAGGCTAACTGCATTGTGTTTACCACAATCTGCTTTATCTCTGCTTATAACTCCAAACCCACACCACCGTGAGCAACAAGAATCGTTTCTGTCTCAACATGCGACTCCAGAAGAACAACATTGTATATATTATTAACTTGCTGTGTCTACATGTGACTCCAGATACACGGGCCTGTAGTTTCCACTGACCTGCTCCCTCTCTACGTCCGAGTCCCAACACACAGCACTGTGGCTACCGGTTACCTGCTCTGCATCTGCATTCGAATCAGGCACACAGCAATGTGTTTAATCCAACCTGCGCTTCTCTAACAAGTGACTGCAGACTCACAGCACTGTTATGAATGACCTGCTCTGTAACGACAGACACACAGCATTGGGTGTTCTATTGATCTATTCTGTCTCAATATGTGTCGCATGGCCGACGTAATTTTGCTTTGAAATAACCTACTGTGTTTCTGCATGTGACTCGAGACACAAAACACGGTGGTTACCAATGACTTGTTTTGTCTACTTGTAACACTAGACTCAAAGCACTGTGGTTGCCATTGACCTATCCTGTCTCTACATTTGAGAACAGGCCCAAACCACAGTTGTTCCCTCTGACCTGATATCTATCTCCACGAGACAGCAGTCCACAGCACTGCAGTTGTCACTGGTGCACGCTGTTTTTGCTCTTGATTCCAGACTTACAACATTGCCCGTAACACAATGGATTTTTAAGAAAGTTGCCAAGGTTTGAGGGATTGAGCTTCAGGGAGAGCCTCAGCAAGCTGTTGTTTCTATTCCCTGGATACGATGGGTGACCTTGTAAAAGTTTACATTAGGGGCATGGATAAGTTGCAAAGTTCATACCTTTCCCCGACAGTAGGGGAATGCAAAACTAGAGAGCATTTTTTTTAAGAGTAAGAGGTAAAAATTGTTAAAAGGGTCATGACAGGCGACTTTTCTCACATAGTAGATGTGCCAGCGGACGGGATAAACACTGTGACAGTTACAACATTTTAAAAGTATCTGGATGAGCATATGAGCAGGAAAGTTTGAGAGAGATAAGGGCTAAATGGTAAATAATGGGGTAGTTGGACAAATGATTCGGTTTCCCTGCTGCACATGTCTGTGATTCTCTGGCTCTGGATCCGCAGCATTGTGAGTCCCAGTGAAATACTATGGCTCTCAATCCGCATGTCAAACTAAATCATTTAGATACATCAGAGTTCGTAGAGCTCCCAATAAGAACCTTTGGAGACAACCATTGGTCACGGCCCTTCGGAAAACAACTACCCTTCTCCAGTTATACTCCTGGTTTTAATGTTAGCATATAATGTCTTGGAACTTCCCTTTACTCTGCTTGCCTCGGGCATTTCATAGCTCTTTCTGGCTCCTCTAAATCCCTGCTTTAATACCTTCCTGCCTTCATTAAGTTTTTCATCGCCCTTTTCCAACTTATGTTTCCTAAAACTTCCGTATGCTCCCCCCCACCGTTGACTGAATTCAGAATCTCACTCGTTATCCAAGTGTCCCTTAGATAGCTTTCCTTGCTTTTCATTCATCCACTACACTATTGTTGCCAATGTCTCGGCAAGTACCTTCAGACAGAAGCATTGTATTTCCCATGACTTGCTCTGTCTCCAGCTATGACTCCAGACGCACAGCTCTGTGGTTAACCTGACATGCTCTGTCTGTCCTGATGACTGAAGACCTCCAGCTCTGCGGTTAGCACTCACCTGTTCTATAACTGCATGTGACTCTTGACCAACAGCACTGTGGTAGTGCCTAATCTGCTTTTACTCGACATGTGATTATCAGTGTCCTATCTGGCTCTGCACTTAACTTCAGACACAAAACATTTTGTTAAGCACTGGCCTTGTCTCTCTCTGCAAGTGACACCAGAAACTCCGTAATATCGTTGCCACTGACATGCTGTGTCTCTTCATATGACTACTGGTCAAATGCACTGTGGTTATCATTTACTTGTGCTATCTCTGCATTAAAGTCCCGCCCCACAATACCTTGGTTTCGCTTCTCTGCTCTGCCTCCAAAGATGACTAGATACACAGCAATCTGGTTATTATTGACCTGCTGTGAGTATACATGTCACTGCAATCTCACAGCACGATTGTTATGACTGACATGCTCTGGCTCTGCCTGCGACTTCAGACACATAGCATGTGGTTGCTGTTGATCTGCTATGCCTATACTTGTGAGGACAACACTGTTTTTACCAACATTCTGGTCTGGGTAGATTTATAAATCCATAACAATAGTTCCATTAACCTACTCTGTATATACTTCCTGACTTAATGCTAACAACAATGCGATAAATATAGATCTGCTCATCCTTTCAATCGAATCCTCAGGCACAACGCTGTGGGTAATATTGACCTGCCCTTTCCCTATATTTAACTCCAGACTCACAACGAAATTCTGACCTTGACATCGTCTGCTGCTACAGATGAAGACAGACCCACTTCAACAGCGTTATCACTTACCTGCGAATGGAATTTTGGCCTTTGTTTCAAATGGAATATCGCAAATGCTCTCACCAAGCCCTCAACTACTATGAAACTGATATACTCTGTTCTTAGACAAGGCACTGTGGGACAAAGCTTTTTATAATCTATTCCTCTCCTAATTTCCCATTCCTCCTCAGCATTCTGGGCTCCAAAGAGAACAAATCCAGCCTTCCGCTTCACTCGTCATAACTGAGAGTTCCATCCCAGGTAACATCATGCTGAATCTCGTCTCTTTTGTCTGCGGTGGAAGCTGGACTTTCCAATATTGTGGTGAGCCGAGCTACACTCAGTATTCCCAATATGGTTGATGCAATTATAAACAATTTTGTAAGCAGACTTCCTTGCTCCCAGCTTGTAATGACTAAAAAGTGAAAACAACCCGCACGCACTCCAGATAACCCTGTCTACAGGCGTTCACATCTTCGGAGATCTACTAACTTGCACATCAAGTTTCCATCGTTCCTCAATACGTCCTGGGACCAAACATACATTTTGAACATCCTTACCCAATTAAACTTCAAAATGCATCAGCTCAAAATTGTTGGGATTAAATTCTATCTGCCGTAGATCTGCGAATTGATCAAATGAGCATTATCAAACTCAAAACTGAGACTATCTTCGTCACGATCAACAACACTACCGAATTCGAGTCCTTTGCAAACTTACTAATTATCGCTTTTACTTTCTCATCCAAGTTGTGAATGCATAGTTCATATTCAAGAATTAGACATTCATTACTTTAGAGGAAGGAGATGCCGATTTAAAAGATTGTGAGTGCTTGGAATTCCTTTTGTCAAAAGGTAATGGATGCAAATAGTTTAAATTTTGTTTTCATGCTGATGTCGACATATTGTCGATCATTGAGAGGTGAAAATTACTCAACGAATACGTAAGAAAGCATAGTTGACGAATAAAACAAAAACAGCCACGACCTTTTTGCGTAGAAAATGAAAGAATTGTGCATGCTGCGAACAAAAAAGAAAAAAACAGCAATCGCCAGAAATGTTCAGCAGGTCTGGCAGCTTTTGTGGATACAAATCAGATTTAAACTTCCGAGGCGCGCGACCTTTCCTCAGAACTGTGGTGCCTTTCCCGCTTCTGAGGAAGGATCATTTGAATCGAAAAGGTGACACTGATCTGCCTCACGAATGCTGTCAAATCTGCTGAACTTTGCCAGCTCTTTCTGTTGGTCATGATCTCATTGATTTGAATTCTAGTAAACTGGAATTGGTGAGGGGCCTGCTCCTGTTCCTATTTGGTGTGTTCGGGTGACCATACATAATACACCTGACAGCCTCCAACATCGATAAGTCGCGATTGTACATTGGAAGATGTTATTTGTTTTCTGCATACTCAGTGGTTCATTCACCTCATGATGCAAGCCAAGCTTGGTAGATATTTCCCTTTATGTTTGATCAGTGTGGTTCAGAAGTGATGCAACTGGTGTTCTCCTGCTTGTAGGCCAACAGGACGTGTGCATTTTGTCTCCTTCCCAGTGCAACTGCCATTTGTTTTTCAGTCTTTGAGTTCGGAGAATGATGCATTGGGGATACACAAATATCTCTCTGTGTGCAACAGCACGCTCCCCTTCCCCCAAGTAAAGAGTGAACAATGAGCCAATGACATTGCCTGCGAGTTTCTATTTGTGTCTGTTGGAGCAGAGAATCAGGGAACCTAAGAGATTATCTTCAAGTCCTTTCAATACCTTGTGTCTTTCAATTTCTATTTGTGTCCCCTTATTGGACTCAGGGTAGCAGCTGTTTTCTTCTCGCTCTGCCCGTGCTCCCCAAAAACCTCTCCACTTGAAACAGGCTTGCCCAATACTGCCTTCGCTCTAAAAAAAAGCTATCTGTTTATGTCCAGCCTCTCTCTGAAGCTAAAGTGCTTCATTGAACAGGGAAAAGTACAACACAGGAACAGAACTTTCCGCCAGCATGTCTGTGCCGATCAGTGTACTCCTCTAATGTAATGCTATCTGCCTTCCCATGATCAAGATCGCTATGTAGTCCACGTGTTCATCCGTCTATCTAATTGTATATTAACCTTTGCTATTGTATCCAATGTTGCAACTTCAGGGGTAATTCCGGACATCTACCACACTCTCTGTATGAACAAACGGCTTCATGCATATTCTTTCAAACATTTTCCCCTGTGCCCGATATGAGGCGATATTACAAACTTGGGTGCTTTATATACTTCTTTCAGATCGCCTCCCAGCACCAAATCTCAAGCACAAATCATCCAAATTTCTCTAATGGCTTTTGGTAACTCATCATTTCCGAACCAAGCAACATTCTTGGAAAACTCTTTCTCAGGCGCTGCAAACCGTCCAGGTCCGCCCTACCATGTAGCGACCTGAACTGCAAATAATCCTACAGTTGAGGCCACACCAAAGGCCCACACGGCAGCTAAGCTGCATCAGTGTGACGATCGTCACTGCATCTTAATCATTTTCTGACAACTTCTTTACTCCCTGTCAATGGGACATTGATATGAAAGCTTGCGATTTCCACTCATACTGGTTCTGTCAACAAACCCTCATAGACGATCTTACTTTTTGCAGCTGTGATATTATCCCTGATTAGCAATGCCAATCCTCCAATTCTTTTCTGCCCCACACACCCAATTCTTTTTGAAACAACTAAACGCTGGGAAATCCAACAACCATTCCTGCCTCTTTGATATTCAATTAATCACAATGGCCACAATATGACCGTTCCAAGAATTGATCCAGATTTGGAGTACTGAACGCTCATTCTTGATGTTTCTTGTCTTAAACTAGACACGTTTCAAGCCATCACACTGACTGCACCTTTGCGCAATCTAGCGCTGTCCCTTCTCACAGACCCTCTGCAAGCTGTATCTAGTGCATCACTGCCTATTGCAAAATCTGCTCCATCGTGTTGTTGCCAACACTGCTGCTTATCTAGATTGAACTCTCCCAAAGCGCTCTAGCTAACCTCTTGTGGTGCCCCTCCTGTTCAGGTGCAATCCCTACTTCTTTTAAAGATCAAATCTTTCCAGAATGTATCCAATACGATATGGAAATTACACATTTATAGTAATCTTGTCTCCGCTGACATTAAATCATAGCTGATAGGTTGATCATTCCCATTCTCTCGCTTTCCCCCATAATCTTCCATCTCCTTGATAATCAGGAAAACCATCTGTCTCAGAATTAAATATACTCAACGACCTGACTTCCAAAAACGTGTGTGGCAATACATTCCATAGGTTCACCAGTCTCTGCCTGAATACATTTCTCCTTATCTCGGTTTTTAAAGTGCTTCCTTTCACACCCAGGCTTTGCTGTCGGGTCCTATTCTCTCCTATCAGTGGATGCATTTTCGCAAAATTCACTCTTATCTGCCCATTCAGTATTCTGCTTGTGTACTGCAGAGAATGTAAATGCAAATTTTCAAATGACCATTTCTCTGTCACCCTTGTGGGTTTGGGGAAAATAATCAGGAATTTGACCTAGTGAAGAAGGTGGTGAAATTTGGACAGAGTCTCTGAAAACCGAGGCAGTGAGATGGGGTAATTTGGGACATTTCAGAGCGTGAGTATAGATGTTCATTATTTGAAGAAGTCAAGAACTCGGCCTTTTGAATTCCGTGCTCATAGAAATCAGTGTGCTTTCTAGCTGTCATTTTGTTGGTCTATTAGGCTCGCAACAACTCAGCTCCAGGGAGTTAGGACGGACCTTGTCCAGAAACGCTCCTCACAATATCTGGCATGTGAGTCAGGCAGATATTTCATAGATAAAACCGACGGACAATGTTCAGTGGAAACAGAATACGGAATGAAGAACTTCAAATCGATGTGAAACGAGTCGACAATCAAACCATTCAATTGAGACTGTCTTTGAATGGCAGAGATACGAAGTGGAGTAGCAAGGACAACGAAATAGAGAGCACGACAGAAAGGGGAAAAGCAGAAAGCTGGGTAGAGTGAGGAACGAGAGGGCGAGTGTGTGGGACGCACACAAAGACACAGCTACAATGGAGACAGAGAGAGCTAGAGGCGGTAAGTGAAAGTGATTGATTCAGCTTATTACACTGAGTAAAACTAGATGAGAGAAAGTGAGTGGGACAATGCGAGCAAGGGTGACAAGCGACAGTGAGGGACATGAGAGAAAGTTATGTATAGAAGGAGTCAGAATGAGAGTGACAGAAAAAATGAAAAAGAGATAGAATGAAGATCAAAGACAAATTGCGCAGCATCTTGATGGAAGTAAAATGCATGAGAGAAATGAGGAAGTGAAAGGCAGACAGGCAGTGATATAGAAACAGAGTAAGATAGAGCAGCATAGGTTCCCCACTCAGTAGCTAAAGACGTTTCTCCTTATCACTATTCTAAAAGATCTTCCATTTACCCTCAAGCTGTGCCTTAATATCCTATTTTCTCGAGCTAATGAACACATGTTCTCAATATCCACTCTGACCTGCGCATTCACTATTCTGTTTCTACACCATAGGGATTCTAAATGTAAAGCTTCGAATAGCCATCTCCCTCTCGCCCAGTGAGATTGGGAAAATGAACAGCAGTTTAACCCAGTGAAGGAGGAGATGAAATTTGGACAGAAACTCTGAAATGCTAATGCAGTGTGCCGGCGAAATCCCAGGATATATCACAGAGTGGGTGCGCAATTTACTGATTTCAAGCGGTCACGGATTCAGCCGGTAGTGGTCCATCTTAGCAGGAACGAGAGTGCACTAATCTTCTTGTTGTGGTCTGTTCATCCAGAACTACTCACCTCCGAGAAGTTAGTACAGACCTTGCTCCGAATCGTTCCTCACAATAGGATCACGTTGAACAGCACCACCCAAGACAAATCGGCCGAAATCGCCCGGTCACTTTAGGGTAAGGAAGGTGAAGCAGCGGATTCCATTCACAGTGTGAGGGAGGAATGCGTTTCCGAGGAAAAACTGCTGGAAAAATACAATGGGAGCAGAATCCAGAATCAAAAACTAAAAATAGTTGTGTTGACAGTAGGGAAGAAACCAGACAGGTGCAATGATAGAGTGAGAGAAACAGAGATTGAGACGAGAATTGGGAGCAAGTGTGTGTGTGTGTGTGTGTGTGTGTGTGTGTGTGTGTGTGTGTCAGCGGCAGAGAGGAATGGAGAGAGAGTGTGTGAGAGGCAAAGAGGGACAGATAGTGAAACAGAGAGCGTGACAGCCAGGGAAAGACTGGCAAAAAATTGGAGAGAGTAAGAAAAGATAGGGGAAGAGCGATTGGCAGAGAACGTCACAGGTACAAGTGAGGCAGTGGGAGTGAGAGGCAGCAAGTGACAGACAGTAAGACATATTGTTGCACGGTAAGTGAGACTGAGACGACACATAATGAGAGACAATGTACGTAAGGATGACGAGTCTGAGAGAGATGACAGAATGAGATGTAAATAGAAATCATCCTAGACACAGACAAAGTGAGAATGACAGAAAGAGTGACAGAGACAGATTGAAAGACAAATACAGATTGAACAATATATAACTGAGAATAGAAGGAATGAGAGGATGTGTGAGAGAAATTACAGAGTGCAATGCAGACAGACAGGGACATAGAAACGGAGTAAGACATAAATGGAGGCAGCAAGAGAGTGAGGATTACATTAAAATGACAGGCAGAGTGATAATGATGAGAAGCTTTGAGATAGAGAGACAGAAGTCCAGGCAAAAATAAAAGAGATAGACAGAGCGACAGGACCATTTCAAGAATACCAACCTAAGCAGTAAGCTGACATTTGCTCTGCAGAAGAGACGCGCTCCAGTGGTCGTAAGGCAGACACGGACTCGGTCTGCAGCACTTCCAGAAGTTGATGGATACCCCATCACTGTTCAGGGACAGTTGGAGACAGTTCGAGATGGGCACGCACTGCTGGCCTTGCCAGTAACATTCCCATTCAAACATTTTTAAAAGTCGTTCTGCTGAAATGCTCCCGGTGTCAACCAAAAACAAATTCATCACAATGCGGTCTTTGTAATTTAAATATATATTTTATCTGGCCGAAGCAAAAATCCCCACAATACCAGTTATAGTCTAACATTTTTTTTAAGATTAGATTACTTCCAGGGTAGAAACAGGCCCTTAGGCCCAACAAGTGCAACCCACCCATACCTCTACATTTACCCCTTTACCTAACACTGCGGGCAATTTAGCATGGCCAATTTACCTGACCTACACATCTTTGTGACTGTGGGAGGAAACTAGAACACCCAGAGGAAACCCACGCAGACACGGGGAGACATGAGTCGGTAATTGAACCCGCCTCTCTGGCGCTGTGAGGCAGCAGTGCTCACCACTGTGCCTTTGTGCCGCCCACGGAAGCATTGGATTTCGGAGCGCCATTCCTTCACGAGGTGTTTTATTTGGCCATCACTGTCTGAACCTGACTGGCTTCTGCTGTCTCACTGTGTGTGGAGCTTCTCACTGACTGACGCTGGTCTCCTTTGTCCACAGGTGTCAAGAATCCTGCAATCTTTGTCAGGACAGTCAGTGTTTAAAGGTATTTTGAAATATTCTGCAAGTAAGTTAAAGATTCATGGCACCACAGGTCACTTTGTTAAACATAAACAAACATTATTGTGCAAATGCGAAGCGAAAGAAAGCATCCTTATATAACACAATCCAAATTATCTGTGTAATGTTTTGAATTCAATTTCACGTTTACAGCCGAAGATTTTTAACACATGAAGTGGTGAAGACTCATTCACTTTCTGAAGGGATTAACCAAAACATACGTCATAGCCAACTGGAAGTTACTTCGACTCCTTCCCAGTTTTTCATTCTTATACCTGTGATTTCTCGAGCTTTCTGTCTGAAAATGTTCCACTGTCTGTGTTGACACAGCCACCTGTCAAAAGACTTGCAATTCGTTCACGGCTGGCGACAATCTTCCATGGTTATGTTTTTCCGATGCATTTTTATGTTTGAGGGGCAAATTTGATTTCTAAAATTGTTATATATATATATATATATATATACACACACACACACACACACATATATATATATATATATATATGCACACACACACACACACACACACATATATATATTTCTTATTAATGCAATGAACATTTGGGAAAAAAAGAATTTTCTAATAAACGTTTCAGCTAAGCCGGCAACTCAGAATATTTTTTTTCTTTGACATCTGGACTGACTTTGCTGAAAATATAAATGCTTCAGAATTGAGTGCACCCATTTTAACTCGTGGTAATTGCGTTGGAAAGAATTGGCTACTCAGTAGCTTCCGTTTTTGATAGAACATTTCCCTGGAGAAATACCAGCCACTCTTACCAACACTGATTTACTCCTTGATCACCAGGAATATCATTGTCACTGTCACAGTGACATCTTCAGTATTAATCTTTTTGACCACCTTGTGGGGACACAGTTTGCAGACAAACGGCTGTCCATAGTGTGAACTCTCTGTTGTGTGTGCAGGCTGGATCATGCAGTGAAGCATTTCCCTCACTGGCTATTTATTTTGGCCAATGAAGGAATGTAGCTTAGGTTCACGAGGTCAATTCCTGGAATGGTGGACTACCTTACGCTGAAAGATTGGAGCGACTGGGCTTGTATACCATTGAGTTCAGAAGACAGAGAGGGGATTTGATTGAGACTACAAGATTATTAAAGGATTGGACACTCTGGAGGCAGGGAACATGTTTCCCCTGATGGATAAGTGCTGAACCAGAGGACACAGCTTATAAATGCGAAGTAGACCATTTAGGACAGAGATGAGGACTAAGATCTTCAACTAGAGAGTGATGGCTGTGTGGAATGCTGTGCCCCAGAGGGCAGTGGAGGCCCAGTCTCTGGATTCATTTAAGAAAGTGTTGGGTAGAGCTCTCAATAGTGTAATCAAGGGTTATGGAGATAAGGCAGGAACATATTGATTAAGGATGACCAGCTGTGATAATATTGCATGGTGATGCAGTCTCGAAGGTCTGAATGGCCTACTCCTGCATCTATTGTCTATTGTCAGTGAACGCAGATAAACGGACTGCCTGCAATGCGAATTCAATGGTGTATCTGAAAGGGGGAGGGGGGTAAATCTGTCAATCACTTCCCACACTGAGAGCAGGTGAATAGCTTCTCCCCAGTGTCAGACCGCTGGTGAATAAACATAAAAGATGATTGAGCAAATCCTTTCCGACAATCACAGCCGGTGTGCGGCCTTTCCCCAGGCTGAACTCGCTTGTATCTCATCACGTTAGCTGAACTGGTGAATTACTTCCCAAAATCAGATCCGGGAATGCACTCCTCCTGTTACAAACTTGCTTGTGTGTCAGTAGAGCGGATGTATCAACGAGTCTCTTCGCACTGTCAGAGTTGCATGGTCTATCCACAGCGTGAACCAGCGTGTGTCAGCAGGTTGGAGACAACACTGAATTCTATCTCTTACACACAACAGGTGAAAGGCCTCTCCCCAGTGTGTCTCCACTCCTGAATCACAAGAGCGGATGGATAATAGAAACCCTTCCCACAATGCACACATTTCCTGGGTTTATCAATGCTGAAATTGTTCGCATTCTTTCTCCAGGTTTAACAATTAGTTGAAGCCTCGTCCAAACTTAGAACACGTGAATAGTCTGTCTCTGGTGTGAATTGTGCATTTTTCTTCTACGGCCGCTTTAAGTTGTTCTCACTCTTCGTGCACTAAAACACTCTCACAAGAATGTCTATGGATCATTTGTTAATCGTTTGAAGTAGACAGAACAGAGAAACATATCTCTCTCTACACGTGGAAAGGTCCATGATATTCACATACTGACAAAATCAAGTGCTTTTAGATCTTGACATGATGCTAATTTCCGATTTCTTTCGTCAAATCCTGCCCTTCTATTAGCCTGTAAAAACAGTTTAAAAATATATCAGTTCAAGATAACATTTCAAAAGAAAATCTCCTAAGTTGACGCAAAATCAGACCATTTGATAGATTTATGTTTACTGTTGATGCAGACTCGATGGGTCGAACAGTCATTATTAAACTGAATGGTCGAATGCTTGTTATAGAGTCGTTCAGATGTCTAGCGTGAAAACAAACCATTCAGTACAACTCATCCATGCCGAGCAGATATCCTCACCTAAAGTAATCCCATTTGCCAGCACTTGGCCCATATCCCTACAACCCTTCCTATTCATGCCCCCATCCAGATTCCTATTAAATGCCGTAACTGTACCAGTCTCCACCACTTCATCTGGCAGCTTATTCCAATCCCGCACCATCCACTGTGTGAAAAAGTTGTCCATAAGATTCCCTTTTTATCTTTCCCCTCTCACCCTAAACCTCTAGTTCTGCAGTTGCCCACCCCAGAGAAAACATTTTGTCTGTTTATCCTATTGATGCATGCCTATGATTTTATAAATTTCCATAAGGTCACCCCTCATCTTCCGACGCTCCAGGGAAAACATCCCCTTCCGATTTAACCTCTCCCTACTGTTCAAAGCCTCCAACGCTGGCAACATCCTTGTAAATCTTTTCTGAACCCTTTCAAGTTTCACAATATCCTTCAGATAGGAAGAACAGAATTGCCCTCAGTATTCCAAAAGTGGTAGAACCAATGCCCTGTAAAGCCGAAACATGACTTCCCAACTCCTGTACTCAATGCTCTGACCAACAAAGGAATGCATACTAAATGTCTTCTTCACTGTTCTATCTATTTGCGACTCTACTTTCAAGGAATTATCAAAATGCACTCCAACGTCTCTTTGTTCAGCAATAGTCCGTAGCACCTTACTGTGAAGTGTATAAGTCCTGCTGTGAATTTCTTTTCCAAAATACAGCACCTCGCATTTGACTAAATTAAAATCCATTTGCTACTCCTCAGCTCATTGGCCCATCTCAACTTCGCTGTCCACTATACCTCAAATTTAATTGTCATCTGCTAATTATACCTACATTTACATTCAACGAATTCTGATAAATGACAAAACTGAGTGGAACCACACCGATTCCTGTGGCACGCCACTAGTGACAAGCCTCCAGCAAGATAACCAACCTCCACCACCATCATCTGTTTTGTACCTTCAAGTCAGTTCTCCATCAAAATAATTGTTCTCCCTATGTTCCATGTGATCTAACCGACCAACCAGTCTCTCATGGGGAACCTTGCATAACTGAAGTCCGTACAGGTCATATCCACACCTCGGCCTTCATGAATCCTCTTCGTTACATGTTCAAAAAACACAACCAAGTTTGTGAGATATGATTTCTCACTCACAAAGCCGTGTTGACTATCCTGAATCTGTCTTTTCCTTTCCAAATACATGTACATCCTGTCCTTCAGGATTCCCTCCAAAAAATTGGCCACCACCGATGGCATGCTTCCTGGTCCATTGTTCCCTCGCTTTTCCTTAACACCTTTCTTAAATAGTGGCATGACGTTCGTCAACTTCCAGTATTCAGGCACCACACTTGTGACTATTGATGATACAAATATCTCAGTAAAGTGTCCAGCAATCACTTCCCACAGATCTCTTGGGTATATCTGATCAGATCCTGGGAATTTGTCCACTTTTATGTGTTTTAAGACATCCTGCACTTCCTGCTCCGTAATATGGACATTTTTCTCGATGTCACCATGTATTTCCCCACACTCTGTCCCTTCTCCACAGTAAACACTGTTGCAAAATACTCGTTCAGTATCTCCCCATCTCCTGCAGCTACACTCATCGGCTGCCTTACTGATAATCTAAGCGCCCTGCTCTGTCCATAGTTATCCTTTTGTCTTTAACGTGTTTTCAAACACTTTGGATTCTCCTTAACCCAATTCGCCAAAGTTAGTTCATGCCCTATTTTGCTCTCCTGGTTTCATCCTTAAGTTTTCTCCTACTGCGTTTATAGTCTTCTTAGGATTCTCTCTATCTCTTCTGTCTACATACAATATATGCTTTCTTCTTTCTCTTAACCAAACCTTAATTTCTCTCGACATCCAGGATTCCCTACATCTACTAGTCTTTGCTTTCATCCGACTGGTATATACTGCTTCTGGACTCTCGTTATCTCATTTCTGAAAGCTCCCCATTTTCCAGCTGTGCCTTTATCTCTTGATATCTCCCCTCCAACCCCTCAACCTCCAAATCAGCTTTTGTAAGTTTTTGCCTAACATCATCAAAATTATCCTTCCTCCGATGTTGAACTTAAACTTTCAGGTCCAGTCTATTCTTTTCCGTGACTATTTTATAATTAATAGTGTTGCGGTTGCTGGCCTCAATGTGCTCCCCCACTGACACCTCGGTCACGCCCCCGCCTTATTTACCAATCGTAGGTCAATTTTCTTACTATCTCCAACAGGAGCATCTACATACTGAGTCAGAAAGCTTCCTTGTACACAGTTAAGTTATTGTCCAACTAAACCCGATGGCAATCCCAGTCTACATTTGGCAAGTTAAAATCCCCTATCGCAACCACCCTGGTGTTCTTATATATAACGGAATCTCGTTTCCCAGTTGTTTCTCAGTTTCCTGCTGACTATTATGGGGTGGACAATACAATTGCGATCAGGTAATCATCCCTTTCTTATTTCTCAGTTTCACCCAAAAACGCCCCTGGATGTATTCCCACCAATATTTTCCCTATGTACAGCATTAATATTCTCCATTATCAAATTACCACTTCTCCCCCTCTGTAGCATTCTGCTCCACGCCCCACTCCCACCCCCATATTTCATGGAACATTTTTATCCTGGAGCATTACGCTGCAGTCCTGTCCATCCCTCTTCCACATTTTGCAATTGCAATATATTCCAGTCCCACATTACTCACCATGCCCTGAGTTCATCTGCCTTCCCTGATGGACTCTTGTATTGGAGTCGGATATTGTTCTCTGCTTTACTGATTGTTGCCCTGACTGTTTGATTTAGAACAAAGAGCGTTACAGCACATTACAGACACTTTGTCCCTCGATGTTGCGCCAGTCTGTGAAATTACTCTGCCGCCCACCTCACGTACTCTAGTTCATTAAAATCCATATGTATGTCCAATGTATGCACTTAACGTCAGCGAGTCCGACCACTGCTGCAGGCGGAAGTGTTGCAAGTACGCCCCTATTAATCTGAGAAAAGAAACCACTCCAAACTTTGTCCTGAAGCTGTCACTACTCAATTGAATGCTACGCTTCCTCATGTTAGACTTCACTATCCGATGAAAAAGGCTCTCTCTCGCCAACCTATTTACCACTCCGAATATCTGGTTCGCCTCGATTGAGTCACATCTCAACTCTAATCTCTCCAATGAAAACTGCCTCAGTTCGGCTCAACCTGTCCTCGCAGGATCTTCCTTCCGGACCAGGAAACATCCTCGTAAACCCTCTGAAGCCTTTTTCAAAGCTTCCACATCCTTCCGAAAATGCAGTGACCAGAACTGCACACAATATTCCAGGTATGGCTTTACCAGTGTCTTGTACAGCTGAAGCATGACCACGTGGCCCAGGAATTCAATCCCCCTACCAATTTACCACATGATTTCTGCACTACATCTTTAAGTTTGTCCCCACGGCTGCTTCCAAATGTGAGTGGTGGAGGGAGTAGATGTGATGTTAATTAAGCAGGACTGCTCGTTGACAAGCTTCTTGAGTGCTGTTGGTGCAGCACCCATCCAGGTAATTAGGGAATCACACTACGGAGAGGCAACAGCAAGACACAAGTATCTTCCATCTGTATTTGCCTGTCTCCATCTGGATCTTTTTTCCCCCCTACTGTCTCACAATCGCCAAATATCTTGAATTGCTCTCTTATACTATTTCCATCTCTCAGTCCTTGCTGTCTTGAACTCTCTCACAGATCCACTGTGCGTGGGAAATCACGTCTCACAAACTTGATTGAGTTTTCTGAAGAAGTAACAAAGAACATTGATAAGTGCAAATCAGTAGATGTGATCTATATAGATTTCAATAAGGCATTCGACAAGGTTCCCTATAGGAGACTGATTAGCAAGGTTAGATCTCACGGAATACAGAGAGAACTAACCATTTGGATGCAGAACTGGTTCAAAGGTAGAAGACAGAGGGTGGTGGTGGGTAGTTTCTCAGACTGGAGACCTGTGACCAGTGGAGTGCCACAAGGATCGGTGCTGGGCCCTCTACTTCTTGTCATTTACACAAGTGATTTTGATGCGACCATAAGAGGTACAGTTCGTAAATTTGCAGACGACACTAAAATTGGAGGTGCATTGGACAGCGAAGAAGGTTACCTCAGATTACAACAGGATCTGGAGCAGATGGGACCATGGGCTGAGAGTTGGCAGATGGAGTTTTATTCAGAAAATTGCGACCTGCTGCATTTTGGGAAAGCAAATTTAACAGGACTTATACACTTAATGGTAAGATCCTAGGGAGTGTTGCTGAACAAAGCGACCTTGGAATGCAGGTTAATAGCTCCTTGATAGTAGAGTCGCAAGTAGATAGGATCGTAAAGAAGACGTTTGGTATGTCTTCCTTTATTGGTCAGAGTATTGAGTACAGGAATTAGTAGGTCACGTTGCGGCTGTACAGAACATTGGTTAGGCCACATGTGGATTATTTGGTGCAATTCTGGTCTCCTTCCTGTCAGAAAGATGCTCTGCAACTTGAAAGGGTTCAGAAAAGATTTAAAAGTATGTTGCCAGGGCTGGAGGATCTGAGCTATAGGGAGAGGCTGTGCAGGCTGCGGCTGTTTTACCTGGAGCGGCGGTGGCTGAGGGGTGACATTTTAGAGTCTTATACAATTATGAGGGGCATGGATTGAATAAATAGGCAAAATAGGCAAAACCCATGAAAATAACATCATTCAGCACTTCACACATGGAGCATCAGTAGCTGAGAACACATAAAACAGGTAGCAGCAAAGCACACAAGTCTGTGATATCTCTGTCCACCCCGAACTATCTCAATCAACAAGTGTCTCTTTCTCTTGTGTTCAATTTTTTTTATTTCCCCTCCTCTCCATCTGTCTTGATCTCTTTCACAGTCATTCTTCCTTTGCCTCATTGACCTTCTTCCTCTACCAGCTTTCTTTCTGCCTCATCATTTGTCACTGCCCTCTCACTGCCTCGAACTCAGTGCCTCTAGATCCTTTTCTGTCTCTCACACCTTCTGTCCATCCGTCTCCCATATCTATTTCACAGTATCGATCTCTCGATAAACAACAGAGTCATACATTTCATGCCATGAGCTCTCCTCGATGGCAAATTTTCACTCTTAGTTTCCCACATTTTCTCCATGATAGGTCATTCATTGTGAAATACATCAATAACATTTCAACGTGCCCTCACTGAGTTAATTGATCAGTCTACGCCATCTATCTCTGTTACCTCATTCACTATTAATTCATACACCATGACCCCAGTCCCAGAGCTTAAAAAGGATAGTGTATCTAACAGGCCGTGACTCCCAGTCCGAGAGGCGGAACAATGGTGAGGTTGTTCAGAACATTGGATAGCACTTTTGGAATACTGTGTGCAATTCCTGTCTCCTTCCAATTGGAAGGCTGTTGGAGTCGTCAAGTCATAAGGATGTGCAGCAAAGAAACAGACCCTTCAGTCCAACTTTCTCTCAACAACCAGATATACGAACCTAATCTAGTCCCATTTGCCAGCAATGGGCCCACATCCTTCTTCATACTTCCTCCACTTCCTTCTTATATACCAGTCCAGATGCCTTTTAAGTGTTGCAATTGTACCAGCTTCCACAAATTCGCCTGGCAGCTCATTTCATCTAAGTACCACCCTCTGTGCGAAAACATTATCCCTTATGTCCCATTAATAACATTCCCATTTCATCCAAAGCCTACCCCATCTATTTCTGAACATACAACACCACACATTCCCCCCCCCCCCCATCTGGAAGAAAATACCTTGTCTATATATCCTATCGATGCCGCTCATGATTTTGCAAACCTCCATAAGGTCACCCCTCAGCCTCCGATGCACCAGGTGAAAGCAGCCCAGCTGATTCAGCATCGTCCTACACCACAAATCCTCCAAAACTGGCAACATCCTCGTAAAGCTTTTCTGAACTCTTTCAAATTTCACAACGTCCTTCCGTTAGGAAGGAGACCAGAATTGCATGCAATATTCTAAAAATGGCCTGACTAATGTCCTGTATAGCTGCAGCATGACCTCCCAACTTCTATATTCAATGCTCTTACCAATAAAGGAAAGCATACCAAACGACTTCTTCACTATCCTATTTACCTGCAACTTTACTCTCAAGTAATTATGAACCTGCACTCCAAGGTCCCTTTGCTCAGTAACACACCCCAGGATCTTATCATGAAGTGCATAAATCCTGCTTGAATTGCTTTTGCAAAATGCATCATCTCGCATTTATCTCAATTAAACTCTATCTGCCACTCCTCAGCCCATTGGCCCATTTGATCACGACCCCATTGAATTCTCACGTTACCTACTTGGCTCTCCACTACACTTCGAAATTTGGTGTCATCTGCGAACTTAAAACTACATCTCGAATATTCCATGGTACATCCTTTCCATGCTCCTGTACCATCTGAGAAGCTTCACATGGGGCATGTGCAAGTGTAGACCGTCAGTGATATAATGGCGCATTCCCAAAGAATGTGTGGATTTCCGCTAATGGCAATCCTTCCTTAATTGAAAATCTCACTATGGTGTTTTACAGTGTTTTACACTTGTGATTTTCGTGTTGTCGACATGATGTTTCGACTGTCCACGAGTGCATGGTGGAACTTGGAAGCTGGCAGAATTTAAATTCCGTTAATAGATCAGGAACTGAAAGCAAACCATCAGTGGTCGTAATCCGGGAGCAATCATGGTTTGCCCTGATAACGCCTCTGGTTTGCTAATGTCCGTCAGGTCATCCTTTCCTGGTCTGGCCCACAGCCCCACAACAGTTTGATTGATTGTTAATGCTTCCTGAAGTGACTTGAGCAAATGACTCAGTTCCGGGGCAGTGGCATTTTTTTTAATAAGCGGTAGCATTACAGCTGTACTTAGGAAGTATATTCCAGGAAATGCATCCAGGGAAATTATTGGGGTTGAACTGGGAAATAAGAAAGGGATGATCACCTTATTGGGTTTGGATTATAGAACTCTAATAATCAGTGGGAAATTGAGAAACACATTAGTAAGAATATTTCAGTTGTCCATAAGAATGACAGGGCGGTTATGATGAGGGGCATTTACTTTCCAAACATAGACTAGGACTGTGATAGTCCAAAGTGTTTAGATGGGCAAAAATTGTTAAGAGTTTAAACGATTTTTTTCTGAGTCAGGATGTGAATGTACCAAGTAGAGAAGTGCAAAAACTGACCTGCTCTTGGGTAACAAAGCAGGGCAGGTGAGGGAGGTGTCAGTGGGAGAATAATGTGGTGCTAGAGACCGGAATCCTATTGCTTTTAACATAGTGATGGAAAAGGAGAGACCAGATTTAACAGCTGAAGCCCTCAATTTCAGGAAGGCTAATTTTGGCGGGATTAGATAAGAACTTCCAAAAGCTGATTGAGAGCAGATGTTCGCAGTTAATGGGACAGCTGATATATGGCAAGCTTTTATAAATGAATGGAAACTCTGGTATGTGAAGGGAATTTTGGATGACTGAAGACTTTGATGGTTTGGTTAATAACAAGAAGGAAGCATATGTCATTTACAGACAGGAGAGATCGAGTTAATCATTAGAAGTGTGTAAAGACAGTAGGAGAATCCTTAATAGGGGAATCAGGAAGGCAAAAAGGGAACTTGAGATACCTTTGGCAAAAACGGTTATAGAGAATCCAAAGTGTTTTTACAAATACATTAAGGACAAAACAGTAACAAGGGACAGAATAGGGTCCCTCATTGATCAGTAAGGCGATCTTCGTGTGGATCCACAGGAGATGGGGAGATACTAAATATTTGGCGTCAGTGTTTACCGTAGAGAAGAACGTGGAAGATATAGGATATGGGGAAATGGATAATGACAACTCGAAAAATATCCACGTTACAGAGGAGGAAACGCTGCATGTCTTAGAACGCATAAAAGAGGACAAATCCCCACGACCTGTTCACGTCCCTCGAGATCTTTGGGAAGATAGGGAAGTGATTGTTGGGCCTCTTAGTGAGATACTTGTATCAACGATAGTCACAAGTGAGGTGCCACAAGACAGGAGGTTGGCTAGCGTGATTCCATTATTTACGAAAGGTGGTAAGAACAAGCCTTGGAATTATAGACCAGTAAACCCTACATTGGTGGGGAGCAAGTTGTTGGAGCGAATCATGATGGACATGATTTACATATGTTTGGATAGACAAGGACTGATTAATGGTAGTCAACATGGTTTTGAGCAAGGGAAATCATGTATCACGGACATGATTCAGGTTATTTTGAAAAGATAACAAGGAGGTTTGATGAGGGAAGAGCGGTGAACGTGACCAATGTCATTAGAAATGTGTTCGACAAGTCCCCATGGGAGGATGGTTAGCATGGTTTCATCTCATGGAATACAATGAGAACTAGCCATTTGGTACAGAACCGTCTCCAAAGTAGAAGACAAAGGGTGCTGGCGGAGTGTTGTTTTTCAGGCTGAACGTCTGTGAACAGTGGAGTGCCACAAAGATCGGTGCTGGGTCCACTACTTTTCTTCATTTGCAGAAATGACTTGTATATGAACATAAAAGGTATATTGGTAATTTTGTAGACATCAAAATTGGAGGTATTGTGGACAGCGAAGATGCGTACCTCAAATTACAAGGGGATCTTGACCAGATGGGCAAATTGGCTGAGGAATGGCAAATGGAGTTCAACTTAGTTCAATACGAGGTGCTAGTCCAGAACTAGAGGACAAAGTTTTAGGGTGAAAGAGGAATGGTGCAAAAGGAGCAACATTTTTCATGCAGAGGGTGGTGTGTGTGTATGGAATGAGCTGCCAGAGGAAGTGGTGGAGGCTGGTTCTTTTGCAACATTAGAAAGACATCTGGATGGGCATATAAATAGGAAGGGTTGGAGGGATATGGGCCGGGTGCTGGCAGGTGTGCCTAGCTTGGTTTGGGATATCTGGTCAGCATTGGCGAGTTGGCTGAAGGGTCTATTTCCATGCTGTACATCTCTATGACTTGATGACAACCAAGTCATTGCCATAAATGACAAAAAGTATTGGATCCAACACTGTTTTATTTGTTTTGAGCTGAAATCCTTTGATGTGAATCAATAAACAACAGTTCAAGGATTATAATATCCTGTACCATTTTCCAGACTTTTAAAAAAATTTTCATGCCTGAACACTTACAACAACCGAACAGTTTCACTGTCAGGTCTCAAGAGTGGAGCAGGGCAGAAGCATGGGGAAGAAAACTCCAATAGGGTGGGCTCCGGTGCGCGGAGGCGAGAAAGGACATTCCTCTGAAGGTACATCTCCAAAGACTTCACCAATCTCATATAGTTTTCATTCATGGGATATGGTTGGTGCTGGCCGGTCTCCCGTCCCTCGTTGCCCCTCCTCCGAAGGTTGGGTGGAGGTAATGGTAAGTTGTTCCAAGAACCTCGACAGACTGTGTCGTGTAGGCAGACCCACAATAAACTATGAAGCAGGGAATTCCAGGACTTTGACTCAGCGACACTGAAGGAATGGTTGCGATCAGTGGTACGTCAGTCCTCTTCAATGATGAAAACAAACTGAGGAACACACTGAGATCTAACGGGCACATAGCAAGCTCTGGGTGTGATACTTCAATGTTCATCACATAAAGAATCTCACAGGAAAACCACTGACTGAGCAGTCTGAGAGATAAAAGGCAGAACATTTAGACTACGAAAAGTGATTAGTAGGTCATCAAATGGAAGCATCTTAAATGAACTGAATATGAACCACCCTACCTGTCACAGATAGATCTGTCCGCATTGGTATTTCTAGGAGAGTCCAGCGCACAGGCATGACAGAGGTGCATTCCCACACATCATAAAGATGCCTTCTATTCTGTTATGTGGCACTACTGCTGGCAAAGTTTGACGTACCTCTCAAGAATCCAGCAACTCCAAACTGAACATCTATGAGGGAACTGTGGCCCTTCAGCAGCAGCAGAACTGTACCCAAACATTAACATTTAGCTGAGAAATAAAGCTGATTTTCTTATGTCAGAGGATGCATCCAGAATTATTCACTTCAGTGGCTGTCAAAGTTTGGTTATTATGTGAATTCGTAGACACTTTCTCTTAAATGAGCAAGTGATTCAAGAGCCACGGGGAAAATACGTGGGAAAGTGAACCTGAGGATTATTAGCTTCGTCATGATTTTTTTTGACAGAGCAGAGTTGTTTGGCTGAATCGTCTTCATTCCCCACGTCTTGTTGTCTTGGTGTCGAAAATTATGTTTACGTGGTGATGGGCGATCTGCTGCTTAGTTTTTGGGCTGTTCATTGAGAGGAGGATTCTGAATTCTGTCGAGCGGCTAATCATTTGTGCAGACAGAGGGTGGTGCGTGTATATAATGAGCTGCCAGAGGAAGTGATGGAGGCTGGTCCAATTACTGCATTTAAAAGGTATCTGGATAGGGACATTAATAGGAAGAGTTTAGAGGGATATATGCTAAATTCTGACAATTGGACGTAGATTTATTTAGAATATCTTGTCGGCATGGATGAAGTATGTTTTTCCATGTTATCAGTCTCGATCATTGTAGCAAATCTATTAGGAAATGAAGGTTTAAAGGACCAGAATAATATGAGAAAGATTATAATAACATCAGGGTCAAGCATTCTTATACTGGTCTAGAAATATCGAATTCATAAGCAAAAAGTTTTTTGTGAGACTGGGCTGGGCTTTCCCACAGAATGTCTTTGTGCTGTTAATTCTCTTGGCCGCAGGATGATGTGCTGATTCTCCTGCCAGTGTCACATGTCCTCTCATCATTTCCGTCTTTCAAAAAGTTACTGCGAGAGGTTTTTCGCAGGTGAGTGGGTCAATTTGAAATTGGGATGCCTTTGAAAATGAGATGAAAAGAGTCCAGAGACAGTGCATTCTTGACAGAGTGAATGGCAAGGCTGGCAGGTTGAAGGAATGCTGGAAGACTAGAGAAATTCAGGCTCTGGTAAAGAAAAAGAAGGAGGCTTTTGTCAATTATGGACATCTGAGTGTGAATGAATCCAAAAGGAGTATAACTGGAATCATAGAATTTCAAGTGGAAAATCAGGAGGTATAACGGGGACATGAGGAAACCTTTTTGAATATGGTTAAGGCGAATCAAAAGAAATTCCACAATTACGTTGAGGACAAAAGAGTGGCGAGGGAGAGAAGAGATGCCTCCCCCTTACTCTCCTATCCCCCAAAAGGTCAACAAGGCCAAGTGGGATGTGGAGAACTTATGGAGACAGGCAAGTGTTCCACATCAGTATTTATTGTTAAGAAGGAAATGAAAGCAAAATAACTTGGAGAAATGTATAGTCATATCTCGAAAAGGATCCATTTTCCCTAGAAGAAGGTGCTGGACATCTTAAAATGAATAAAGCGGACTGAAGCCCCGGGACATGATCAGATTAATGCCAGAAACTTGTCGGAAATTAGAGAAGTGATTGTTGTACCCCTTGCTGAGGTATTCGTTACATCGATCACAACAGGTAAGGCGCTGGAAGATTGGAGATTTGCTAACGTAATGTCAATACTTCAGAAAGTTGGTAACGAAAAAGCAGGAAAATAGACACCAGTAAACCTGATCTCAGTATTCGGTACGTCGTTGGAAGGAATCCTTTGGTATAGAATGTACATGTGTTTGGATAGCCATGGACTACTTAGGAGCAGTCCACGTAGTCGTTATGCATGCGAAATCATGTCTCATGACTTGATAGAATTTTTGAAGAAGTGCTAATCAAGAGTGATAGAGGCGGAGCAAGTCATCTGGTCCAAATGGACGACAGCAATGTTTTGGGGAAGGTTCTGCGTGGCAGACCGGACAGCAAGATTTGATCACATAGAATCCAGGAGGGCGAACTTTTTGGATATATATTGCCTTGGCAATGGCTGATAGGATGGTGGTGGAAGGTTCTATTTCAGACTGGAAGCCTGAGACAAGCGGAATGCCAGTTTAACCCTGACTTATCACCACAGGTTCTGCCAGACCTGATGAGATTAGATCAGATTAAATGCAGTGAGAAAACAGTTCCTTCACCCCAACAAGTCCACACCGATTCGCTGAAGAGAAACTCACCCGCACCCATTCACCTTCCTTTACCCTGACTAATGCACCTTACACTACGGGCAATTTAGCATGGCCAATTCACCTAAACTGCACTTTTTCTTTGGAATGTGGGAGGAAATCGCGGCACCGGGATGACACCCACGCAGACAAGGGCAGAAAGTGCAAACTCCAAGCAAACAGTTGCCTGAGGCGTGGATTGAACCCTAGTCCTTGGTGCTGTGAGGCATCAGTGCTAACCACTGTGCCACCGTGCCGCACAACTTTATCTTTGGAGCGAATTTTGTCTGTGTTGTTGGCAAAGGAGCTGAATGAATTAAGAATATCTGGGAAAGAGCAAGTTGGACACAGAAGTGTCCGTTTCCATGCCTTAAAATTATATATCTCTGTACTTTTATAACTCATTGTTATTCCTCCAGTTCAGATCCTGCAACAGGCACCGTCTTGATTGATTGATTGATTGTCACGTCGACAGAAGTTAACTGAAAGGTTTGTATTTATGAGCAGTATAGACAGATGACAGTAAGCGAGGTTGTCCATCTCATGGAGACCTACAGAGAGACACATAGGTGACATTATACATTTTACACACATTCGGCCAGCACAACACTTGCATTATCATCATTAATTGAGGCCAGGGAGTGCTTTCATCAGTGTAACGCAGCCAGGAAAACTTTGTTCCGGAAGCTGCTCGTGTGTGTGTGTGTGTGTATGAGAGAGAGAGAGAGAGAGAGCGAGAGAGAGAGAGAGTGCGTGTGTTCAGGTCTCTGTATCTTCTGCCTAACTGAAGAGATTGGAGGAGGTGATTACTTCCGTGCAATTGTTCTTTGATGATGTTGGCAGCATTTTCATGGCAGCAAGCCATGTAGACAGTGTAAATGGATGGAACGCAGGTTTCCTTGAGGCTGTGGTCTGAACACCTCACTTTCTGTACCTTCATGCTGTCCAAAACTAGGAGGAAGCACTTTGGAATCGCGATCGTCTGAATGACTGGAGATGGAGAATTAACACACAGGAAGACGCTGACGTTACAATGAATTTCATATGCCCTGGTCCCTCTTTTCAGAGGTTTCCACAAACTGTACCTATGTTTGAAGACTCCATAGGGTTATGAGAATAAAAGCTTTTATTTTACCATCCACTGCCTCGGCCCAGCTGTCACTGTAATCAATTTGTACAGAGATTTTAATCATTGAAAAATACACGTATATCTTTCTTACTTTTAAAATGTCGAGTCCATTGTATGGTAGTTCCACTTTATCATCCAGTGCTCCATCGGTCAATTTTTGAAGCAGCTGCTTTTGTAAACCAGGCAGATCATTGAAGAAGGGGTTGAATTCGTGAACAAGAAAGCTGACATATATGATAACTACAACGTAGGGTCCACACGTTTCAAACAAAGAGGCATTGCTCGCACTCGTGTGCATGTGAACAACTCATGGAGCTAAATTTTACACATTACGAAAGCAAAGGTTGTAGTGGGGAACCGCCCTTTTACATCCTGTCCCATGTGAATCCAGAAACATAACTGAGAGAAAATGCGGCTATAATAACTTTATTCAAAAGCGAGTTGAATAAGCAGCTAGGGGGGTAAAGTTCAGGAAAAAAAGATGAAAGTGAGTGAATGAGCTCAGCTGAGTGAAACCCGCAGAGAACTGCGAATGACAGTACACACTGAATAGTCACTTGCTGGGCTTCGACAATCTTAATGGGTTTATCTTAGGGTTCTGATTTGTTTAACTCAATTAGTTAGGTCCAGTACTAGAAAAGTGCAAATGATTAATCTCGAACTCATATTGTAGGTTAGCAGTTACCAGGTGTGAAGACATTCTTGAACAGATCAGGAAAAGGTGAGTACTGCAGATGCTGAAGATATCCAGAATCTGTTTTCCAGCATCTGCAGTCATTGTTTATCCCCTGCTAGAGATGAGAGGCGAGAGTGTGGTGCTGGAAAAGCACAGAGGGTCAGGCAGCAAGGAGGAGCAGGAAAATCGACGTTTCGGTCAAACGGCATTCATCAGAAATCAGACGAAGATCTTTTGTCCGAACTGTCAATTGTCCTGACCTATTATGCTTTTCCAGCACCACACTCTCGACTTCAAACTGATCAAACATGGCCATTTCGAGGGTTTCATGCTCTAACTAAATCTCAACACCCTGTGTTTTTCATCAACAGGGGATGTCACGCATGTTGTAATCTGTTTACTCAAACTCTACCAAATGAAAAAAAAACACTTCTTTGTCCCGATGGATGCTCCTGAAAGTATAAAATGAATGCACTGGTTTGGAACATTTCAGAATTGAACTTGAAAAATTGTCTGCAGTGCAAAACAACACAACACGTTCACAGAGAAAATGCATAGTACTGTGCGAGCTGTCAGGAAAATGTTTTATGCGATCCTTACCATAATTGGCATTCCTGGTAAGTGTTTATAAGGCTTGAAATTGATTAATCCTGTATATGCTTTAGTTTTTGATATGCACGGTGACTTCAGATACCATCTGACAGTTATTCTAATACTGACACCATAATATTATTGCTGGTACCAAAATTTCATTTTTATCTGTACAATGCTTTTTTTAATTGCTGAAAATGCCTGTTTGTTTAATTCTTTCTCCCACACAGAGATGTGAGTCTGCGAATGTGTGTGTCAGTTGTGTAAGTGTGTGTGTGTGTGTGTGAGAGAGAGAGAGAGAGACAGAGACAGAAACTGTGAGAGATCTGTCCTGTTATGCTCAAGACAGGAAAGGGGAAACCCCTTGATAGTAGGTATTCTTGGAGATTATAAATGTTAGATTGTACTTTCCGCCATGAAAAATAGATAACCACATGTAACACCACTTGCTTTTTTGTTACTGAGAGAAATTATGCGTTAGCTTTGTTCTTGTGTGGAGGATTTCATTCAGTTTCACACGTAATTTACTTTGAATCTAATTAGATGCAGTGATTTATTGACAGCACTTTCTCATCTTTATTAATCTTCTTTCTGTTGAACAATTTAAATAGAATCGGATGTCACATGTCCTGCTTAAGTAAAGAATTTATATCAAGACGCAGAGATAAACACAGATGATTAACATTTTCAATACACATCGTGGGAAAAGATCAGGATATAAAGTAGACAATGACATTTTCTGAACCATAATCAATTTCTCATCACTTATCTCGATGTCTCCATATGGTTCCAAAGCCATTTCCCTCGCTTTTCTCATAGTTGCCGATCTCTAATTCTTCCATCAATTTCAAAGGGATCTCGCATCACTCAGGAGTAAATCAATCTATTTTCTCTTTTTGGTGCTTTATTATTTTTGTTTGATTGTGTACTGCGGCATAAAGGCAGATTATGGCACTCCCACAATTTGTCCATCTTCCGTGTTCAAACCAGATTATCGCCTAAAGGTCTCTCTTGAACGTTGCACAAAGTTCTCAAAGTACAGAATAATGGTAACGTCTGTTCAGTGTTCACCAATTCATATTACCTTCCTGTTATGGAATTATGCATGTACAGGAGAAGTTAGACCATCAATGCATCATAAGTGTATGTTCTGCTGCTTTGAAGATTACAAATCTTCCAGCTCAGTGAGTAAACTTATATCCAAAACAGACACGGAAACAACAATACTGGCCAAGGGAATTAACTACAACCACAGGGACGCCAAGACAGCAGACATCCTAGCAGCACGAGAATGCACTCTCAGGAACAATGGACTGACAGAAGAGACACAACAAACAGTGAGACGAAGTATCGTACCTTTGACAACAAGGAAAAGACAAACACTTAACCTCAACACCAAGGAGAGGGAAGTACCAAAATCACTAAGAAACGATGAGAACATAATCATGCTACCAGCAGACAAAGACAGAATGACGATCATCCTTGACAGAGCAGAGTGCAGCCAAAAAGAGCAACAACTACTTGCAGATACCAACACCTACCAAAAGAGGAAGGTTGACACCGTCCCACAGCTCACCAATAGGAGAAACAACACACTGAGAAATCTACAAAAAAAAACGAACAAATAACCATGTTTGATCTGCAAAAAAATGAAACCTGAAATCAACAACACACACAGATGCTATGGACTACTGAAAGTGCACAAAACAGACATCCCATTCAGACCAATGGTATCACTACCAGGACACCATCACACAAACTGGCTGAAGAAGTACAGCATAAATTGAAACACCTGATCAGCCGATCCAGACACTTATACAGTCAACATATTGAATTCTTGAACATCATCAGAAATATAAATCTAGACATGGAAGAAGCTATGGTCTCATTCGATGCAATGGCACTGTTCACCTCTGTCGACAAAACCCTAGCCAGAGAAACGATAGCCAACCTGCTGGACACACAGAACAGAACAGACAACAGGATGGTGACAACAGACAACAAATACTGCATACTCAAGCATAGGACCTGTGCCTCACAACACACTTCACATTCAACAACCAAATATATGAACAAATCAACGGCACACTCATGGGCTTACCCATCTCTGGACTCAGAGCAGAAGCGGTAATGCAAAGATTAGAACAAACAGTATTTCCACAAATTCAACGCAAACTCTGGATCAGGTATATGGATGACACCTTTGTCATCGTTTAAAAACACAGAAGTGTGAACATACACCGGATCATCAAAGCCGCACTCACAGGAATCCGATTTACCAGAAAGGAAGAAAATGACAACCAACTCCCATTCTTGGACGTGATGATACAGAGAACAATGAACGGAGATTTCACCACAAAGGTATACAGAAAATCGACAGAAAAAGACCAAGTCTTGAACTACGAAAGCAACCGTTCCAACACACACAAAAGAAGTTGCATCAAGACACTGTTCAAAAGGGCCACACACACTGCAATGCACCAGAACTACAAAAAGAGGAAGAAGAACACCTCTATAATGTATTCGCCAAAAACGGATACCCGCGCAATTTTATCAACAGATGCCTAAGGGAAAACAACAGAACGAGACATGCCGCAACCAAAAGGATTAGCCACACTGCCTTACATCAAAAACATTTCTGAACTGACAGACAGACAGACTAATGCGACCACAAGGACTCATAACAACACACAAACCAACAGCCACTCTCAGACACCAACTAACCAGAACGAAGGATCCAATACCCAGCATGAGCAAAACCAACGTAGTGTACAAAATCCCATTCAAGAACTGCACAAAACACTACATAGGACAAACAGAGAGACAGCTAACGATCCGTATCCATGAAGACCAACTAGCCACGAAACGACACGACCAGCTCTCCTGAGTAGCCACACATGCAGATAACAAGCAACACGGGTTCGACTGGGACAACACAACTATGATAGGACAAGCAAAACAGAGAACAGCCAGGGAATTCCTAGAGGCATGGCACACAGATTCAATCAACAAGCACATCGACCTGGACCCAATATACCGACCACTGCAACAGACAGCTGGAACTGACAAACGGAAGCGGCAGAGACAAACCACTACAGATGCCAGAGGAAACATCACAGGAGGGTCCAAAGCATTGAGGATCTCATTTCGACAGAGGACCAAACGTCTGCAACACAAATTCCCACCTCGGTGAACAGAACCACAACAACGAGCCCCCGAGTTACAAATCTTTTCACAAACGTTATTACAATCACAAATTTGTTTCATAGTCCACAGTGGGTGCACTAGATGAATTAATATGTCCACGCTCATAGTGTGTGGCTTCTGGAAAAATCTGTTTTGATTACAAGTGTACTGTCCCATCGAACGCATTTTTTCGGAACTTAAATCACTTTGTATCTGTTTCCAGAACAATGGCGACTCGTCCGAGGTGGATGGGCTCAGGTCACACCAGAAAATACTTAGCATACGATAATGATCCAATCATCAGAGCAGTTCTTACTTGGAAGACCATTTTTTCTTTCCCAGCTTCCTCACTCAACTGTGTTCTCACGGGGCAGCACAGCGCCAAGTATGCGGGTTTGATTCCAGCTTGTCAGACTGTCTGTGTGCAGTTTGCGCATTCTCCCCGTGTCTGCATGCATTTCTTCTGGGTGCCCCAATCTCCTCTCATGGTCCAGAGATGTGCGGGTTAGGAGGATTGACCATGTTGACGAGGACAATACATTCTCTACTGTGTGGAATAAAGGGCCATCAGCCTATCAAGTCAAAACCAACTCTCGAAGGTTAACCCACCCAGACCCATTCCCAATCCCATTATCCTATATTCAGCTCTGACGAATGAACCGAAGGCACACATATGTGATCACTATAGGCAGCTGATCATGGCCAGTTCACCCGAACCTGCACATCGTTGGCCTGTGGGAGGAAACCAGAGTACCCGGAGTTAAACTGTACAGACACGGGAGGATGAGCAAACTAAACACAGACAGTCGCCGAGGTTGGAATCAAACTCAGGTCTCTGGTGCTGTGCTAACCCTACAGAACAGACTTGAATGAATGAGTTGGAAAAGAAAAGTGTTCTGCAAGATAGGCAGTGCTCAGATAATTGTATCATTGCTTGTGCTCAATATTTTCTGTAATGAACTGACCTCGCACTGTAAGGCGGAAGTGCTAAACACTGAGCCTTCGTGTTCAGGGATGAGCACGGTGGGTGAAATTTCCATGGGAGATGCGAGATTACCGGATAGGCAGGGAAAAATCTCGTGTGTTTACACGGATGGGGGCTCTGGAAGGCATGTTATTCCGAGGGTCAGTTCAACATTGATGAGCTGAGCAGACTCTGTAGCTATTCAATGATTCTTTTGACATAAAAATATTCAGACCTTCATGTCACTATATTCGTCGAAATCCCGAGTTCCAAGTCTGAAAGAAAATGAATGCAGCCACAGTTACTTGCCTTAGCCTAGTTAGGGTTAAAATTGTGAAAAAGGACCTATTTACATGTTTTTAACCAAATCTCAGCGCATACTAACTCCACACGAAAAAAGCAAAATTGTGACCCTTCAGCCTATTTCCTCTTACAGCAAATCTCCTGGCATTTGTGATCCTATCCCAGGGAAAGTGTGGAATCTCCAAATGCACCACTCGTTACTTGGTAGCCATGGCAATGGCGGATCTACTGACGATTATCACTGAGGTCATGCTTCTCTCGAATCAATTGGTATTATTTCCCGATGCCTCTCCTGAAACTCACTGCTGTGTGTAAAGTTAACTACCTCCTGGCTCGATTAGCAATGGATTGTTCAGTCTGGTTCACTATCGCCTTCACCTTTGATCGATTTATTGCAATTTGTTGCGCGAGGCTTAAAATTAAATATTGCACCACCAAAACTGCAACAGCAGTTCTTGCAACAATCAGTATATTTTTTGGTTTAAAAAACATACCCATTTACTTTCGATTAAGTCTAGACGAATTATTAACAACGTTCCTCTGTATTGTTCTGACAAACGAAGCTATTCCACTGACCCGAGATGGAATGCATTTAGAATGATTGATAAGGTTTTAACGCCATTATTACCATTTGGTTTAATTCTGTTGCTCAATTCTCTGATAGTCAGGCATATTTAGTGGCTACTCGAGTCCGTAAGGGACTGAAGGGTCATAGGAAGGGGCAGAATGATCCGGAGATGGAGAGCAGACGGAATTCTGTGATTTTACTCCTCACCATATCGTGCAGTTTTATACTGTTGTGGTTTCCGTATATTTTGTTCATTTTTCATGTTAATGAGCTCCTCGATTACCATTCTGAAAAGACATTTAAGGAAGTTGGCTATATGTTGAGGAATTTAACTTGCAGCACAAACACATTAATTTATTTTGCAACACAGTCCAAGTTCAGAGAACAGTTGAAGAACATGGTGAAATATCCGGTTGCATTAATTATGAAACTAACTTCAAAAGGAACAAAAACTCAGTGCTCTGAAATGATGACATGCGAATGGAAAGGGTGGATTGGCAGAATATCACTGGGAAAGAAAACCGAGAAGCAAGAC